>NC_069500.1:366756154-366841154 GCF_027579735.1 Bombina bombina
CAAGTTCTTGTGAGAACTTGCAGCCGTAGGGCGTTAATAAATCTAGCCTATGTCCCTTTAAGATTAGAACACCCAAATTAATGTTATGTTTGTCTTTTTTTAAAGTAAAAATAAAACAGGAAGGATGCTCTGTTTTTTTTTTTTATATATTTATTGAATATTTCTTCTAACTAAAGAGAATTCCACATTATGTAACAATATATCTTTTGCAATGAGTTCCACAGATATTTGCCAGTTTGAATGTATCACAATACCCCATGTGCTTTATGAAAGGCAGTTGTTGAATCTAGTTTCAGAGACGGAGATACAACAACAATTATTGATGAGCTGTGAAAGAGAGATATTGTGTATTTTTAAGGTCACTGACATAATTGTGCAAGTATTAGGAGGAACAATAATACCTCTTTAAAAAGAGCAAGTCTGAGGCTTAGAAGCCCTAATTAAGGTGCTTTAGTAGAAAAGAATTGTCCTCAATGCATCATTGATCTCTTTTATGTAAAACACAGCAGTGGGTAACTGAGAAGAGCGTCTCACATTAAGAGATTTGTTGTTCGTATCATATAGCTATGTAAGGTATAGCTAGGCGGCTGACCCATGGCAGAAATATGATCACAGATTATATAAATAGACAGTTTGCTTCACTAGGCCAATGTCTGCACCCCCAGATATAATAGATTTTGGAATTGTTGGCACAAATGATTTAATAACGCTTTTTAAAAGAAAGAAAAATAAATAAATAAATCACTCAATCTATCAGAACAATACTTATAGGAAGTTAAACCAAAAATGAAATTCCCAATAAAATATTTATATATGCACAGTTTAAAAAAAAAAAAAAAAAAAAAGAACTTTGCAATTTACTTTTCTTTCATGTAATTAGCAAGAGTCCATGAGCTAGTGACGTATGGGATATACATTCCTACCAGGAGGGGCAAAGTTTCCCAAACCTCAAAATGCCTATAAATACACCCCTCACCACACCCACAAATCAGTTTTACAAACTTTGCCTCCTATGGAGGTGGTGAAGTAAGTTTGTGCTAGATTCTACGTTGATATGCGCTCCGCAGCAGGTTGGAGCCCGGTTTTCCTCTCAGCGTGCAGTGAATGTCAGAGGGATGTGAGGAGAGTATTGCCTGTTTGAATTCAATGATCTCCTTCTATGGGGTCTATTTCATAGGTTCTCTGTTATCGGTCGTAGAGATTCATCTCTTACCTCCCTTTTCAGATCGACGATATACTCTTATATATACCATTACCTCTACTGATTCTCGTTTCAGTACTGGTTTGGCTTTCTACTACATGTAGATGAGTGTCCTGGGGTAAGTAAGTCTTATTTTCTGTGACACTCTAAGCTATGGTTGGGCACTTTTATATAAAGTTCTAAATATATGTATTCAAACATTTATTTGCCTTGACTCAGGATGTTCAACGTTCCTTATTTCAGACAGTTTTGGGATAATGCATATGAATAAATAAAAAAATTTCTTACCTTAAAATTTGACTTTTTTCCCTGTGGGCTGTTAGGCTCGCGGGGGCTGAAAATGCTTCATTTTATTGCGTCATTCTTGGCGCGGACTTTTTTGGCGCAAAAAATCTTTTCTGTTTCCGGCGTCATACGTGTCGCCGGAAGTTGCGTCATTTTTTGACGTTCTTTTGCGCCAAAGATGTCGGCGTTCTGGATGTGGCGTCATTTTTGGCGCCAAAAGCATTTAGGCGCCAAATAATGTGGGCGTCTTATTTGGCGCTAAAAAAATATGGGCGTCGCTTTTGTCTCCACATTATTTAAGTCTCATTTTTCATTGCTTCTGGTTGCTAGAAGCTTGTTCTTTGGCATTTTTCCCATTCCTGAAACTGTCATTTAAGGAATTTGATCAATTTTGCTTTATATGTTGTTTTTTCTCTTACATATTGCAAGATGTCTCACGTTGCATCTGAGTCAGAAGATACTTCAGGAAAATCGCTGCCTGGTGCTGGAACTACCAAAGCTAAGTGTATCTGCTGTAAACTTTTGGTAGCTGTTCCTCCAGCTGTTGTTTGTATTAAATGTCATGACAAACTTGTTAATGCAGAAAATATTTCCTTTAGTAAAGTACCATTACCTGTTGCAGTTCCATCAACATCTAATGTTCAGAATGTTCCTGATAACATAAGAGATTTTGTTTCTGAATCCATTAAGAAGGCTATGTCTGTTATTCCTCCTTCTAGTAAACATAAAAAGTCTTTTAAAACTTCTCTTTATCCAGATGAATTTTTAAATGAACATCATCATTCTGATTCTAATGATTCTTCTGGTTCGGAGGATTCTGCCTCAGAGGTTGATGCTGATAAATCTTCATATTTATTTAAAATGGAATTTATTCGTTCTTTACTTAAAGAAGTCCTAATTGCTTTAGAAATTGAGGATTCTGGTCCTCTTGATACTAAATCTAAACGTTTAGACAAGGTCTTTAAATCTCCTGTAGTTATTCCAGAAGTTTTTCCTGTTCCTGGTGCTATTTCTGAAGTAATTTCCAAGGAATGGAATAATTTGGGTAATTCATTTACTCCTTCTAAACGTTTTAAGCAATTATATCCTGTGCCGTCCGACAGATTAGAGTTTTGGGACAAAATCCCTAAAGTTGATGGGGCTATCTCTACCCTTGCTAAGCGTACTACTATTCCTACAGCAGATGGTACTTCCTTTAAGGATCCTTTAGATAGGAAAATTGAATCCTTTCTAAGAAAAGCTTATTTGTGTTCAGGTAATCTTCTTAGACCTGCTATATCTTTGGCAGATGTTGCTGCGGCTTCAACTTTTTGGTTGGAAACTTTAGCGCAACAAGTAACAGATCATGATTCTCATAACATTATTATTCTTCTTCAACATGCTAATAATTTTATCTGTGATGCCATTTTTGATATTATCAGAGTTGATGTCAGGTTTATGTCTCTAGCTATTTTAGCTAGAAGAGCTTTATGGCTTAAAACTTGGAATGCTGATATGTCTTCTAAATCGACTCTACTTTCTCTTTCTTTCCAGGGTAATAAATTATTTGGTTCTCAGTTGGATTCTATTATCTCAACTGTTACTGGTGGGAAAGGAACTTTTTTACCACAGGATAAAAAATCTAAGGGTAAAAACAGGGCTAATAATCGTTTTCGTTCCTTTCGTTTCAACAAGGAACAAAAGCCTGATCCTTCATCCTCAGGAGCAGTTTCAGTTTGGAAACCATCTCCAGTCTGGAATAAATCCAAGCCTTCTAGAAAAGCAAAGCCAGCTTCTAAGTCCACATGAAGGTGCGGCCCTCATTGCAGCTCAGCTGGTAGGGGGCAGATTACGTTTTTTCAAAGAAATTTGGATCAATTCTGTTCACAATCTTTGGATTCAGAACATTGTTTCAGAAGGGTACAGAATTGGTTTCAAGATAAGACCTCCTGCAAAGAGATTTTTTCTTTCCCGTGTCCCAGTAAACCCAGCGAAAGCTCAAGCATTTCTGAAATGTGTTTCAGATCTAGAGTTGGCTGGAGTAATTATGCCAGTTCCAGTTCTGGAACAGGGGCTGGGGTTTTATTCGAATCTCTTCATTGTACCAAAGAAGGAAAATTCCTTCAGACCAGTTCTGGATCTAAAAATATTGAATCGTTATGTAAGGATACCAACATTCAAAATGGTAACTATAAGGACTATCCTGCCTTTTGTTCAGCAAGGGCATTATATGTCTACAATAGATTTACAGGATGCATATCTGCATATTCCGATTCATCCAGCTCACTATCAGTTTCTGAGATTTTCTTTCCTGGACAAGCATTACCAGTTTGTGGCTCTGCCGTTTGGCCTAGCAACAGCTCCAAGAATTTTTACAAAGGTTCTCGGTGCCCTTCTGTCTGTAATCAGAGAACAGGGTATTGTGGTATTTCCTTATTTGGACGATATCTTGGTACTTGCTCAGTCTTCACATTTAGCAGAATCTCATACGAATCGACTTGTGTTGTTTCTTCAAGATCATGGTTGGAGGATCAATTCACTAAAAAGTTCATTGATTCCTCAGACAAGGGTAACCTTTTTGGGTTTCCAGATAGATTCAGTGTCCATGACTTTGTCTTTGACAGACAAGAGACGTCTAAAATTGATTTCAGCTTGTCGAAACCTTCAGTCACAATCATTCCCTTCGGTAGCCTTATGCATGGAAATTCTAGGTCTTATGACTGCTGCATCGGACGCAATCCCCTTTGCTCGTTTTCACATGCGACCTCTTCAGCTCTGTATGCTGAACCAATGGTGCAGGGATTACACAAAGATATCTCAATTAATATCTTTAAAACCGATTGTACGACACTCTCTGACGTGGTGGACAGATCACCATCGTTTAGTTCAGGGGGCTTCTTTTGTTCCTCCGACCTGGACTGTAATTTCAACAAATGCAAGTCTTACAGGTTGGGGAGCTGTGTGGGGGTCTCTGACGGCACAAGGGGTTTGGGAATCTCAGGAGGTGAGATTACCGATCAATATTTTGGAACTCCGTGCAATTTTCAGAGCTCTTCAGTCATGGCCTCTTCTGAAGAGAGAGTCGTTCATTTGTTTTCAGACAGACAATGTCACAACTGTGGCATACATCAATCATCAAGGAGGGACTCACAGTCCTCTGGCTATGAAAGAAGTATCTCGAATTCTGGTTTGGGCGGAATCCAGCTCCTGTCTAATCTCTGCGGTTCATATCCCAGGTATAGACAATTGGGAAGTGGATTATCTCAGTCGCCAAACGTTGCATCCGGGCGAATGGTCTCTTCACCCAGAGGTATTTCTTCAGATTGTTCAAATGTGGGAACCTTCAGAAATAGATCTGATGGCTTCTCATCTAAACAAGAAACTTCCCAGGTATCTGTCCAAATCCCGGGATCCTCAGGCGGAGGCATCTAGATCTGATGGCTTCTCATCTAAACAAGAAACTTCCCAGGTATCTGTCCAGATCCCGGGATCCTCAGGCGGAGGCAGTGGATGCATTATCACTTCCTTGGAAGTATCATCCTGCCTATATCTTTCCGCCTCTAGTTCTTCTTCCAAGAGTAATCTCCAAGATTCTGAAGGAATGCTCGTTTGTTCTGCTGGTAGCTCCAGCATAGACTCACAGGTTTTGGTATGCGGATCTTGTCCGGATGGCTTCTTGCCAGCCGTGGACTCTTCCGTTAAGACCAGACCTTCTGTCGCAAGGTCCTTTCTTCCATCAGGATCTCAAATCCTTAAATTTAAAGGTATGGAGATTGAACGCTTGATTCTTGGTCAAAGAGGTTTCTCTGACTCTGTGATTAATACTATGTTACAGGCTCGTAAATCTGTTTCTAGAGAAATATATTATAGAGTCTGGAAGACTTATATTTCTTGGTGTCTTTCTCATCATTTTTCTTGGCATTCTTTTAGAATTCCGAGAATTTTGCAGTTTCTTCAGGATGGTTTGGATAAAGGTTTTTCTGCAAGTTTCTTGAAAGGACAAATCTCTGCTCTTTCTGTTCTTTTTCACAGAAAGATTGCTAATCTTCCTGATATTCATTGTTTTGTACAAGCCTTGGTTCGTATAAAACCTGTCATTAAGTCAATTTCTCCTCCTTGGAGTTTGAATTTGGTTCTGGGGGCTCTTCAAGCTCCTCCGTTTGAACCTATGCATTTATTGGACATTAAATTACTTTCTTGGAAAGTTTTGTTCCTTTTGGCCATCTCTTCTGCCAGAAGAGTCTCTGAATTATCTGCTCTTTCTTGTGAGTCTCCTTTTCTGATTTTTCATCAGGATAAGGCGGTGTTGCGAACTTCTTTTCAATTTTTACCTAAGGTTGTGAATTCCAACAACATTAGTAGAGAAATTGTGGTTCCTTCATTATGTCCTAATCCTAAGAATTCTAAGGAGAAATCATTGCATTCTTTGGATGTTGTTAGAGCTTTGAAATATTATGTCGAAGCTACTAAGTCTTTCCGAAAGACTTCTAGTTTATTTGTCATCTTTTCCGGTTCTAGAAAAGGCCAGAAAGCTTCTGCCATTTCTTTGGCATCTTGGTTGAAATCTTTAATTCATCATGCTTATGTCGAGTCGGGTAAAACTCCACCTCAAAAGATTACAGCTCATTCTACTAGGTCAGTTTCCACTTCCTGAGCGTTTAGGAATGAAGCTTCGGTTGATCAGATTTGCAAAGCAGCAACTTGGTCTTCTTTGCATACTTTTACTAAATTCTACCATTTTGATGTGTTTTCTTCTTCTGAAGCAGTTTTTGGTAGAAAAGTACTTCAGGCAGCTGTTTCAGTTTGAATCTTCTGCTTATATTTTTCATATTAAACTTTATTTTGGGTGTGGATTATTTTTCAGCGGAATTGGCTGTCTTTATTTTATCCCTCCCTCTCTAGTGACTCTTGCGTGGAAAGATCCACATCTTGGGTAGTCATTATCCCATACGTCACTAGCTCATGGACTCTTGCTAATTACATGAAAGAAAACATAATTTATGTAAGAACTTACCTGATAAATTAATTTCTTTCATATTAGCAAGAGTCCATGAGGCCCGCCCATTTTTGTGGTGGTATGATTTTTTTATATAAAGCACAATTATTCCAATTCCTTATTTTTTATGCATTCGCACTTTTTTATCACCCCACTTCTTGGCTATTCGTTAAACTGATTTGTGGGTGTGGTGAGGGGTGTATTTATAGGCATTTTGAGGTTTGGGAAACTTTGCCCCTCCTGGTAGGAATGTATATCCCATACGTCACTAGCTCATGGACTCTTGCTAATATGAAAGAAATGAATTTATCAGGTAAGTTCTTACATAAATTATGTTTTTTTCTTGTTTTTTTTTTTAATCTTTCCTGTGATTTGAACATTTTGCTTTTCTGCTGCCTGTTAAGAGACCTAAGTACATCCTGCAGGTAAGAAGCTTAAAATGACATGGATATTTTTGATAGATGAGTGAAAAACGATTACCATGACAAAAATATAATATATTCCCTCTGTTAACCTCTTGCACATAACATACGGCTAGATTTAGAGTTTTGTCGGTAACGACCCGCGTATCTAACGCTGGCTTTTTTTCCCCCGCACCTTTTAAATACAGCTGGTATTTAGAGTTCACAGAAGGGCTGCGTTAGGCTCCAAAAAGGGAGCGTAGAGCATATTTACCGCCACTGCAACTCTCAATACCAGCGGTGCTTACGGACGTGGCCAGCTTCAAAAACGTGCTCGTGCACGATTCCCCCATAGAAAACAATGGGGCATTTTGAGCAGAAAAAAAAACTAACACCTGCAAAAAAGCAGCGTTCAGCTCCTAACGCAGCCCCATTGTTTCCTATGGGGAAACACTTCCTAAGTCTGCACCTAACACCCTAACATGTACCCCGAGTCTAAACATCCCTAACTTTACACTTATTAACCCCTAATCTGCCACCCTCGCTGTCGCTGATACCTGCATATTTTTTTTAACCCCTAATCTGCCGCTCCGTACACCGCCGCAACCTACGTTATCCCTATGTACCCCTAATCTGCTGCCCCTAACACCGCCGACCCCTATATTATATTTATTAACCCCTAACTGCCGCCCCCAATGTCGCCTCCACCTACCTACAATTATTAACCCCTAATCTGCCGACCGGACCTCGCCGCTACTCTAATAAATGTATTAACACCTAAAGCTAAGTCTAACCCTAACCCTAACACCCCCCTAAGTTAAATATAATTTAAATCTAACGAAATAAATGAACTCTTATTAAATAAATTATTCCTATTTAAAGCTAAATACTTACCTGTAAAATAAACCCTAATATAGCTACAATATAAATAATAATTCCATTGTAGCTATTTTAGGATTAATATTTATTTTACAGGCAACTTTGTATTTATTTTAACCAGGTACAATAGCTATTAAATAGTTCATAACTATTTAATAGTTACCTAGTTAAAATAATTACAAAATTACCTGTAAAATAAATCCTAACCTAAGTTACAATTAAACCTAACACTACACTATCAATAAATTAATTAAAGACAATACCTACAAATAAATACAATTAAATAAACTAACTAAAGTACAAAAAATAAAAAAGAACTAAGTTACAAAAAATAAAAAAAATATTTACAGACATTAGAAAAATATTATAACAATTTTAAGCTAATTACACCTACTCTAAGCCCCCTAATAAAATAACAAAGCCCCCCAAAATAAAAAAATGCCCTACCCTATTCTAAAATACAAATAGAAAAGCTCTTTTACCTTACCAGCCCTTAAAAGGGCCTTTTGCGGGGCATGCCCCAAAGAATTCAGCTCTTTTGCCTGTAAAAAAAAAAACATACAATACCCCCCCCAACATTACAACCCACCACCCACATACCCCTAATCTAACTCAAACCCCCCTTAAATAAACCTAACACTAAGCCCCTGAAGATCTTCCTACCTTGTCTTCACCACACCGGGTATCACCGATCCGTCCAGGCTCCGATGTCTTGATCCAAGCCCAAGCGGGGGCTGAAGACGTCCATCCTCCGGCTGAAGTCTTGATCCAAGCCCAAGCGGGGGCTGAAGACGTCCATCCTCCGGCTGAAGTCTTCATCCTATCCGGGCAGAAGAGGAGATCCGGACCGGTAGACATCTTCATCCAAGCGGCATCTTCTATCTTCTTCCATCCATCGACGAGCGGCTCCATCATCAAGACCTCCGGCGCGGATCCATCCTCTTCTTCCGACGTCCTAACACAGAATGAAGGTTCCTTTAAGGGATGTCATCCAAGATGGCGTCCCTCGAATTCCGATTGGCTGATTCTATCAGCCAATCGGAATTAAGGTAGGAAAATTCTGATTGGCTGATGGAATCAGCCAATCAGATTGAGCTCGCATTCTATTGGCTGTTCCGATCAGCCAATAGAATGCGAGCTCAATCTGATTGGCTGATTGGATCAGCCAATCGGATTGAACTTGAATCTGATTTGCTGATTCCATCAGCCAATCAGAATTTTCCTACCTTAATTCCGATTGGCTGAATCTTGGATGACGTCCCTTAAAGGAACCGTCATTCTGTGTTAGGACGTCGGAAGAAGAGGATGGATCCGCGCCGGAGGTCTTGATGATGGAGCCGCTCGTCGATGGATGGAAGAAGATAGAAGATGCCGCTTGGATGAAGATGTCTACCGGTCCAGATCTCCTCTTCTGCCCGGATAGGATGAAGACTTCAGCTGGAGGATGGACGTCTTCAGCCCCCGCTTAGGCTTGGATCAAGACTTCAGCCGGAGGATGGACGTCTTCAGCCCCCGCTTGGGCTTGGATCAAGACATCGGAGCCTGGACGGATCGGTGATACCCGGTGTGGTGAAGACAAGGTAGGAAGATCTTCAGGGGCTTAGTGTTAGGTTTATTTAAGGGGGGTTTGGGTTAGATTAGGGGTATGTGGGTGGTGGGTTGTAATGTTGGGGGGGGTATTGTATGGTTTTTTTTACAGGCAAAAGAGCTGAATTCTTTGGGGCAAGCCCCGCAAAAGGCCCTTTTAAGGGCTGGTAAGGTAAAAGAGCTTTTCTATTTGTATTTTAGAATAGGGTAGGGCTTTTTTTTCATTTTGGGGGGCTTTGTTATTTTATTAGGGGGCTTAGAGTAGGTGTAATTAGGTAAGTATTTAGCTTTAAATAGGAATAATTTATTTAATAAGAGTTAATTTATTTCGTTAGATTTAAATTATATTTAACTTAGGGGGGTGTTAGTGTTAAGGTTAGACTTAGCTTTAGGGGTTAATAAATTTATTAGAGTAGCAGTGAGGTCCGGTCGGCAGATTAGGGGTTAATAATTGTAGGTAGGTGGAGGCGACGTTGGGGGCGGCAGATTAGGGGTTAATAAATATAATACAGGGGTCGGTGGTGTTAGGGGCAGCAGATTAGGGGTTCATAGGGATAACGTAGGTGGCGGCGGTGTGCGGTCGGCAGATTAGGGGTTAAAAAAATTTAATAGAGTGGCGGCGATGTGGTGGGACCTCGGTTTAGGGGTACATAGGTAGTTTATGGGTGTTAGTGTACTTTAGAGTACAGTAGTGAAGAGCTTTATGAACCGGCGTTAGCCCATAAAGCTTTTAACTCCTGTTTTTTTTCTGCGTCTGGAGTTTTGTCGGTAGATTTCTAAAGCTCACTTCAGCCAAGACTCTAAATACCGGCGTTAGAAAGATCCCATTGAAAAGATAGGATACGCAATTGGCATAGGGGGATCTGCGGTATGGAAAAGTTGCGGCTGCAAAGTGAGCGTTAGACCCTTTCCTGACTGACTCTAAATACCAGCGGTAGCCCAAAACCAGCGTTAGGAGCCTCTAACGCTGGTTTTGACGGATAACGCCAAACTCTAAATCTAGCCGATAGAGTTTTAATTAAATCACATGGAATTAGTATATTGCAGTACGCATGAAACAAAAGTAATTAGAGGAAAAAATGAATTGTAAGTTAGCAACTAGTGGGGTAAAGGGGCATTCATTCACAATAAGGGGTTCCATTAGATCTAAAATATGCATTTTCAGTAACAATGATGAGGAAAGCACAATTTTTTTTTGCAGGACTGACTCTTGACATTGAGAAATGTAAGAACATCACTTTGAGGCACTTTTCTAGGCTGCAAGGCATTGTTTGCTTGTTCTGTTATAATATCTGGAACTTGTTAAACCTCTTTAGTTCTGCTGATCTTCTAGACCAGTGATGGCTAACTGGTGCCAGCCAATGGCAAATAGATGGCAGCCATGTACCACCCTCTGCACTACTTTTTTTGTAGCCCCCGGAAATAGCAGAACTAAAAATGTGTGTCATAGTTTTTGTGGCCCCCAAAAAAAGTGGAGCTAAAAATTTGCTTTTTGGTGATTTCGGGTGGGTGGGTAAACAAGGTGACAACTCAAAAAAAAAAAAAAAAAAAGGATCTGTGGCCCCATGTGTTAGGAAGTTTGTCCTCACTGATCCTAGATCTTTATTATTTACAATTTCGAGGATACCTTCTCTGGATGTTTCCTTAAGCTTTTCCATCTTATATTGGAGGGATTTAATAGTGGTGCCATGTGCTGAAACTCAGACCATTCCTTTGGGCAGGGTGAGAGGGGCACCCACCCAGTGCCCCAAGCTTTGCAGGCCCCATATTGTCAAGGGTTAGGTTATGAAAAGGTGCAATTTACATCCTTTAGTTTATGAAGACGTGTTTATGGTATCAAGAGGTGTAATATTTAGTGTTATTCTTTATATAGGTAACACTGAATGTTGGGAAAGGTGTTGGCCACACAGGGTGCAGGGCATACAGGGGGAGGGGATTAAGAGTGCTGGGCCAAAGAGCTGCACACATTTGTATTGTCCAAAACCCCCAAAATGCTATTGATTAAGGTACAAGAATACTACAATTCCAAGATGTCTGCGCCCAGTTTGAGGATGCAAAACTTCACTAACCAGAACATTTGAAAGGTTAAAATAAGTGAATAGTTTTGAAGAGATCTGCAAGCAGAGGGGAAGAAAACAATAGCATGGTGTATAGTAACTAGGGTTGCCACCCGTCCCTTGAAATACGGAATCGTCCCGTATTTCAGGTTAAAATACTGCGTCCCGTATTGAATCAATACGGGACGGGGTTTGTCCCGTATTTGAAGTAAGGGAAGCTGTTACCACTACCAGCCTGTGTTGAGGCTGCGAATGGGTTTGCTGGCGGCTGGCGCAGCGCTGTTACCAGGGATTCGGGAAGCAGCTGAGCTGTGGAGGGCAGGCTGCGAATGTGATGATTGGTTTGCTGGCGCTGTTCCAGGGAAGCTGCAGCTGTGGAGGCTGCGATGATTGGTTTGCTGGCGTTATCTGTCAAAGTCTCTGACTTGTATCTGGGTCGGAGTTTTTAAAGTAATCACTCACGCACAGCCAGTGTCACTGTCAGTAGTTGGTTTGCAGAGTTGCAGACAGACAGTCCACGAGTTGCTTGTCAGACAGTTGCTCTGCGCGGCACAGCACTAGCCACTACTTGCATATTAGCTCAGACTCTCAGTCCTAAGCCTCCTAAACGGTAAGTTAGTCGGTATTTAGTTACCTGAAACTTCTGAAAGGCACACACGCTGACCTGCTGGCATCCCCTCCCGGGCCCTCCTCCTGTCCTGTCAGCTAAAGTACTAATACTTATTTATATAACTGTAGCACTGATGATCATCATCACATAGAGATCTACACTGCACAATCAGTTCTGATGCTCACACTCCAACTAAACCGACAAGTAAAGGAGCTCTTAAAAAGGCAGCAATAGGCTTAAACTTATTACTATTAGCTCAATTCTGGTACAGAGCAAATAAAAATACATGTGTAAAATAGCAACTTAGAGCTACGATAAGTTATATGAGAGTAATCTGACTGGTTGCTAGCTCAGAAATGGCATTGGGCTACTGATTATGCTGCTGTACGTCTGCAAATGTACCTACTGATAGGTTGCAGGCTGTGAGAGTAACGCAGGTAATTACGCAGCAATGCCCACTCCACTGTTTGTACCTTGAAGCAGCAGGAGTATACAGTAGAAAGCCCATCCTGTAGTGTAAGCAGTGCGTGCTATAAAGTACTAATACTTATATAACTGTAGTACTGATGATTAGATAGTGCTCTTACACAATCAGTTCTGATGCTCAGCGTCACTCACCAGCATTACCGTTAGGACTTTAAGATGAGACAGGATTTGTCAATCATTGTGTACAGTGGCATGATGACATTGAATGATGTGACAAGACACAGTGGCATAGATAGTACAGTTACAAGATGTGGTAAAGTGTGACAAGAACATGGTGTAATAAGATATGATATGGTGTTACTGTAACAAGATGTGGCATGTGTTTTGACAGAATATATGGTGACAGGATTCTTCTTTTTTTTCCTTCAACATAAATAAAGTGCACAGAAAAATTTCATCTTGTCTATTTTCTGGTAGAACAGTTGAATGACACTACTATGTATCTATAGATATATACTTTAGTACTGTGCTATTACTTAAGATTCCTTATTCTAGCTGATGAAGTATGTCCCAGAAATTTCTGCTTTCCATGTAGTAGTTAGCACAGGGATAAATAATCCATCTGATGCCTGATATAAACTGGCTGTTAGTATAAATCAGCTAGAATAAGGACTCTTAAGTAATAGCACAGTACTACAGTATATATCTATAGATACACAGTAGTGTCATTCAACTGTTGTACCAGAAAATAGACAAGATGAAATTTTTCTGTGCACAATATTTATGTTGAAGGAAAAAAAAGAAGAATCCTGTCACCATAACATATTCTGTCAAAACATGCCACATCTTGTTACACCATATCACATCTTGTTACACCATGTTCTTGTCACACTATGCCACATCTTGTAACTGTACTATGCCACTGTCTTGTCACACCATTCAATGTCACCATGCCACACAATGACAAATCCTGTCTCATCTTATCACATCATCAGTCATCATCATACCTCTTTAGGCAGTGCAGTCAGCTAAGGAGCAGACATTTTCACGATCACCTCTGAATTCAAGGCACACACACCTGACCTGCTGGCCTGGCACCCCTCCCTCCCCAGCCCCTCCTGTCCTGTCACCATTACCGTTAGGAGCAGAGCTCCTGCCATAGCATGCTCATTACCGTACCCAGGCTAGCTGTTATGCATCGCCGTCCTTCATTTATTGCTATGGCGACCAGAGTCACTTTATTGAACTGTCCAATATTTGTGCATTTCTTTCATTCCATATAAAAAACAGTTATGAATAACCTGTTCAGTATCTATATACAATGTGTGTGTAGTAACTATATATATATATATATATATATATATAATACTGTGCGCAGGTGCTTGTGATTACCATACCTATAACATGTAGATCAATAGCCATGTATAAGTACACAGTGTGTTGTGTATATACAGTCTGTGTAATAACTATACATTACCGCTAGGAGCTCCTGCCATTGCATGCTCGTACCCAGCTGTTATGCCACCCAAAAGGCATTATTCATAACAGTTCTTCCCACTCAAATACAGTCTGTGACACATTTTGACCTAGTGTCAAAGGACCAGTAAACACAGTAGATTTGCATAATCAACCAATGCAAGATAATAAGACAATGCAATAGAATTTAGTCTGAACTTCAAAGAGTAGTAGATTTTTTTTCTGACAATTTTAAAAGTTATGTCTATTTCTACTCCCCCTGTACCATGTGACAGCCATCATCCAATCACAAATGCATACAAGTACCATGTTACAGCCATCAGGCAATCACAAATGCATACACATTTATTCTGTGAATTATTGCACATGCTCAGTAGGAGCTGGTGACTCAAAGTTTAAATTTTTTTTTTTTGTGTTCACATTTTGTTAATGGAAGTAAATTGGGAAGTTGTTTAAAATTGCATGCTCTATCTGAATAATGAAAGTTTAATTTTGATTAGTGTCCCTTTAAGTTGTGATTTACTACTGGCATGTCATTGTCATCGGTCCTGTGATCATCATCGTGGTCCAGAGGGGTGTGGCCCCCGCTGCGGCAGGCGTCCCTTATTTTTTTGTATTGAAGGTGGCAACCCTAATAGTAACTACTATGGTACTCTTTAAACAAGCGTAAAGATGCAGTGCACAGCAGACTCTATTTCTCATAGGGTATTGGTTTTATATATTTTATGTGGAAAAAAAAACACTGTGCAAAGTGTCAAATAAAGATTTATTGAGGTTACATTAAGAATCTACCATTACAACAACTGAAACTAGGATCATATGCTGCAGGATATAAACTGAGTAGTAAGAGAGGCATACATGCAAGCGGAGGTCTTCTCACTAATGGCCCCATGATCTAAAGCTCTCTGCTTTGGCAAGATTATCTAAGTCTAAGAAACCTTGTCAGTACTGTGAGTTCCCTGAATTAATGTTAGCTGAATGTAAAGGAAAGACACATACATTGCAAAATAACACAAAAAAAACTAAAAATGTTGCTTGTTTCTCTCTATGCCAGTGGGTTTTTGAACATTGGGACCTAAAACTGTTATGACATCTAAGCGGGGGGTCAAGACTTGAATCAAGAAAAAAGCTGACAAGAAAATATCACCTGAACATCTCTGTGTAAAAAAGGAAGACATTTTACCTCAAAATGTCTTAATCTCACAACAGTAAGTGCTCTGTAAACAGTTATCCTTCAGCTACTGACAGCTGCATGTAAAAAAAAGAACAGCTAATCAGTTTTATCAGTGCTGATGTCACATTTTGCTTTACTGTGATCGCATGACATTTCCCTTAAATCTTGGGAGAGTTTTCCCCATCAATTTGTTCCCACTTATCCATTTTACCTGCGGTAGTGCATTAAATTGTTTACAAATATATCCTTTTATCTTTATTTTTGCATTTGAAATAGTAGCTTTTGTCTGGAGTATCAGCCACTTATATTAAAAATGTCAATACTTATGTATTGGCTATAGAAATGGTAATTGATATAGCCAGCTGAGGAAATTGCACTCCTTGTGGGGATAAGAGAGATAAGTAATTAATTGTTCTCTCTAGGGGCTAGATATTCAAAAGCACTTTGCTCAGATACGGGGAGGTGACTAAAAAAATGTTAGAAATACAAATTTTAGTTTAAAAGAAGATGTTTATCTGACAATGCAGGGTTCTTGATGTGAAGGGGACTCCTAAATTGCAATATAAAGTTGAAAAAAAAAAAAAATCCCAAAGATTTTGCAGAATTTTTCTTCATGCCAGCGAGCTTTCGAATATCAGGCCCTAAGTATTGAGCTTTGGTATACTGACAGAGATAAGGAAGCACTTCTGTGTATAGAAAGTAGTAAGATAAGTAGGTCTGAATTTCATACAAGCTCAGCAGATTGTAATGGATTGTGGTTTCAAATAACAAAAACAACTATTTCATTTAAAATATAAACATAAATGATACATTTCTCATACCATTTATACTCTGCTACTGGTACAACAAATAATTGGAAACACATTAAGGGGAGACCAATTTATGGTACACTATTCCTTTTAATTTTAACATTTTATTATGCTTGGCTAAATTTAATGTCTGTAGAAAAAGCCATCCGTGTAAACAATAATAGCTTGGCTTTGTTGTAATATAATTAATGAGGTTTATTTAGTTTGTTTGTTGTTATAAAGTGATGGAGAAAATATTTTGAATGGTGTTGTCAAATCAGACTCAATTTAAAACAATGAGAGCTTCAAATATGATCTTATATAAACTGTTTTCATGACCATAGTCCAGCAAGGTTAAAGGATTGGACAATCAGCTAGTGGTAATGTAATCAGTGTTGTAGTTTATAAATGTGAATATATTGCCCTTTTGAAAATTAATTGCCTTACAACCAACACAGGGATAGGCACGAGCCAAGGCTGTGGCGGACATTTTCTAAAGTAAAGACCTTTAGTGAAGGACACCAAGGTACATTTACAATTAAAACTATTATTAAACAAGCGTAAAGATGCAGTGCACAGCAGACTCTATTTCTCATAGGGTATTGGTTTTATATATTTTATGTGGAAAAAAAAACACTGTGCAAAGTGTCAAATAAAGATTTATTGAGGTTACATTAAGAATCTACCATTACAACAACTGAAACTAGGATCATATGCTGCAGGATATAAACTGAGTAGTAAGAGAGGCATACATGCAAGCGGAGGTCTTCTCACTAATGGCCCCATGATCTAAAGCTCTCTGCTTTGGCAAGATTATCTAAGTCTAAGAAACCTTGTCAGTACTGTGAGTTCCCTGAATTAATGTTAGCTGAATGTAAAGGAAAGACACATACATTGCAAAATAACACAAAAAAAACTAAAAATGTTGCTTGTTTCTCTCTATGCCAGTGGGTTTTTGAACATTGGGACCTAAAACTGTTATGACATCTAAGCGGGGGGTCAAGACTTGAATCAAGAAAAAAGCTGACAAGAAAATATCACCTGAACATCTCTGTGTAAAAAAGGAAGACATTTTACCTCAAAATGTCTTAATCTCACAACAGTAAGTGCTCTGTAAACAGTTATCCTTCAGCTACTGACAGCTGCATGTAAAAAAAAGAACAGCTAATCAGTTTTATCAGTGCTGATGTCACATTTTGCTTTACTGTGATCGCATGACATTTCCCTTAAATCTTGGGAGAGTTTTCCCCATCAATTTGTTCCCACTTATCCATTTTACCTGCGGTAGTGCATTAAATTGTTTACAAATATATCCTTTTATCTTTATTTTTGCATTTGAAATAGTAGCTTTTGTCTGGAGTATCAGCCACTTATATTAAAAATGTCAATACTTATGTATTGGCTATAGAAATGGTAATTGATATAGCCAGCTGAGGAAATTGCACTCCTTGTGGGGATAAGAGAGATAAGTAATTAATTGTTCTCTCTAGGGGCTAGATATTCAAAAGCACTTTGCTCAGATACGGGGAGGTGACTAAAAAAATGTTAGAAATACAAATTTTAGTTTAAAAGAAGATGTTTATCTGACAATGCAGGGTTCTTGATGTGAAGGGGACTCCTAAATTGCAATATAAAGTTGAAAAAAAAAAAAAAATCCCAAAGATTTTGCAGAATTTTTCTTCATGCCAGCGAGCTTTCGAATATCAGGCCCTAAGTATTGAGCTTTGGTATACTGACAGAGATAAGGAAGCACTTCTGTGTATAGAAAGTAGTAAGATAAGTAGGTCTGAATTTCATACAAGCTCAGCAGATTGTAATGGATTGTGGTTTCAAATAACAAAAACAACTATTTCATTTAAAATATAAACATAAATGATACATTTCTCATACCATTTATACTCTGCTACTGGTACAACAAATAATTGGAAACACATTAAGGGGAGACCAATTTATGGTACACTATTCCTTTTAATTTTAACATTTTATTATGCTTGGCTAAATTTAATGTCTGTAGAAAAAGCCATCCGTGTAAACAATAATAGCTTGGCTTTGTTGTAATATAATTAATGAGGTTTATTTAGTTTGTTTGTTGTTATAAAGTGATGGAGAAAATATTTTGAATGGTGTTGTCAAATCAGACTCAATTTAAAACAATGAGAGCTTCAAATATGATCTTATATAAACTGTTTTCATGACCATAGTCCAGCAAGGTTAAAGGATTGGACAATCAGCTAGTGGTAATGTAATCAGTGTTGTAGTTTATAAATGTGAATATATTGCCCTTTTGAAAATTAATTGCCTTACAACCAACACAGGGATAGGCACGAGCCAAGGCTGTGGCGGACATTTTCTAAAGTAAAGACCTTTAGTGAAGGACACCAAGGTACATTTACAATTAAAACTATTATTTTATAGTGCTGAATTTTATTATACTGATGCAGATACCACTGATCCTATAACCAGCCCTTGTCTGGCTATACACATGTGCCAGTATCACTTCTGTGTCTTTGTATAGAGCTGGGTGTTATTATACAGATGCAGAAGATACACATCCAGTATTTCACTCAGGCTTTATTTATTCCATAACTTATCACCCATATTGCTAGCAGTCTCTTGACAAGCCACTAATTTTATTCATACTAAATATTTTCCCTTTCCTATTATTTAATCAGAAAGAAAAGATATACTAAGGTTATGAATCACAACCATACTATATCTTTTCTTTCTATTTAAATACTACTAGTTATAATAAACCTCAGGTACTGGTTAAAGTGCTTTACCTTTGCATATAAAGCTCCAGGGACACAGTGGCAGCTTGCTTCTTGAATCTTCCTTCTCTCTCTGTCTCACTCAGAGTCATTTTCTAGTACTAAGTGGCATCATGTGGGAGTGGCCACAACCCTGCAAAACGTGGCGCTGCATGTGTTAAGGAGGAGTCAGGACCAGTATTCATCTGTCTTACTCCTCCCTCCCCACAGCAAAATGGGCGGCGGACACTGCAAGGGCCAGTCACGGACACCTTGCCTATCCCTGAACCAACAGCATACAGATAGCTGGAATACATTAAATGGACAGTAAAGTCAAAATTAAACTTTCATGATTCCGTTAGAGCATTCAATTTTAAGCAACTTTCCAATTTACTTCTGTTATCCAATTTGCTTCTTTCTCGTGGTATCATTTATTGAAGAGTAAAACAAGGTTGGCTCATAAGAGCTCAGGAGTGTGCACGTGTCTTTAGTACTCTATGGCAGCAGTGTTCTGCAACATTATTTGTAGCTTTGTACAGTATAACAAAACAATGTTGCAAAAAACTGCTGTCATATTACTAAAGACACATGCACACTCCTGAGTTCTTATTAGCCTACCTAGTTTAATTCTTCAATAAAAGATACCAAAATAACAAAGCAAATGTGATAACAGAAGTAAATTGGAATTTGGAAAGTTCTTTCATCTTGACTTTACTGTGTTAAAGGGACACTGTACCCAAATTTTTTCTTTCGTGATTCAGATTGAGCATGAAATTTTAAGCAACTTTCTAATTTACGCCTATTATCAAATTTTCTTCATTCTCTTGGTATCTTTGTTTGAAATGCAAGAATGTAAGTTTAGATGCCGGCCCATTTTTGGTGAACAACCTGTGTTGTCCTTGTTGATTGGTGGATAAATTCATCCACCAATAAAAAAGTGCTGTCCAGAGTACTGAAACCAAAAAAAGCTTAGATGCCTTCTTTTTCAAATAATGATAGCAAGAGAACGAAGAAAAATTGATAATAGGAGTAAATTAGAAAGTTGCTTAAAATTGCTACTCTATCTGAATCACAAAAGAAAAAATTTGGGTTCAGTGTCCCTTTAAGCAATTTTGGTGATCGTTATTTCCTGTCGTGTTCACATAGGTATTCTTAATATGTGTGCGAGGAACTAAGGGAAAATGTGATGGACAAGATTCTATATTTGAAGGAATTGGTAAGGATCATTATTTGATGGTAGAACATAGTTTAAAAAACCCATGATTCTAAATCCCATGATTCTTAAACTAGGTACAGGTCCCAGTGGGGAGTCTCTTAAAATATATAGGCTACTGTTAATCCTTTGGATGGGATTTGGCTAGATAAGGGGAATCTTTGGTAGGAATTTGTGGTGTTCTGCTGGACACTATAACTTATTATGTCATGGAGCAAGGCTGTATGGGTAGAACTGTTACAAGGGATATTGTGTCGGTATCAGTGTGTGTACTGTGTATAGCATCATTGCATTGGTGTTGCCGTGCGGTTATTACTGGGAGTGTACTGTACAGCATGTTATATTATGGGCATTGGGCATCGCTGGGAATGTATAACATCTTATAGCATGGGCGGTGCTTTATGTGTATTACTGTCTAGGAAAAATAGTGATTTGGTGCTTCCAGTCTCAATGCTGATTATGGTGCCTTCTGGAATCTGGTGTAAAAGCAGCATGAACAGAGACTATCATACTCTGACCGTGACGACATTATAACACGTGACTTGCAGCATTATTCTAATTGGCTGACGTGGCCATGGTTACCATGCGTTAGCTTTGGAACGCAACGCGGATTTAGTCATGGCTGCCTAGCAACGGGTTTGGTCTGAGCTAAGTATTGCATGAATAATGTCACCCTTGTCGGTTAATGGTTTGCTTTGGATGTTCTTTACTATTCTGATGGTGACGACTCGGGCATTAAACAGCTCAGGTGTGTGTTGAAAGAGACCTGCAGATATGGTCTTGTTGTAACATGTTACTCGAACGTGACATGGCCTGTGCCCCGCCATTGCATGCATAATTTGCAGCTAGTTCTATTAGAAATATGCCTCCTTTTATAGTGTTATTTATATTAAATATGCTGCTCAACGTCATGGCAGAAATACATATGTTTGCGTTACATAAAAAATTTAAGCACTTTGCAAATAAATACTTTTTTTTGTTCTTGACTCGTAGGGTTTTACCCCTCTAGGATTCTCTTGACTGGAACAAAAGCCACATCATTCCTTGTTGTTGGAAACTTTTCATCAGTCAGTTTGTATCTGACTATATTAAATAATGAAAGTAAGTAAAATTAACTTTTTTTTCCCCCTGTAACTACAGACTCACATTAAAATTGCTTATGATGACCCCTTTTGGAATTACTTAACAACCAATTAATTTAGAAGGGACTCATAGGCAACATATCCGCCAACTTCAAAAAAGTGTGTGCACTTGATCCCTCTTCCAAAACTCCCACCTCCATCATTTAACCTCCTTCCTGTAAAACTCCCTCCTTTTCTCCTCCCCCTCTAAAACTCCCTCCTCCATCCTCTAACACTCCATGCTCTTTCCTCTGAAGCTTCCTTTGGTAAAACTGCTTCCTTTCTGTTTCATCCTCCCTCTTCCATGTTGCCTCCTCTCTGCAACCTTCTGCCTGCTCTGTGCTGCCCCCTCTGTAGCTCATCGCTCTATGGTGATCTTTAGAATCTAAAGTCTAAAACAGTTTACTGTCCCTTTAAGCAAATCTCTACATCTAAAGGCAGCATGGACGAGGAAGGAGGCAGCAGGGAGGACAGGGGAGGCAGCATGGAGCAGAAAGGAGGAGGGAGCAAGGATGTCCTAAAATGGACACAGTATAATAGATAATAGAAAGTGTATTAGTAGTTCATGGAAATAAACACTAGCTTTTTAATGTATAACTATTAGAGTTTATCATGAAAGAGAACACAATTCTATATCTGTCTCCATTCTCATAGTGTGAAAATGGTTATTTACAGTGTGGTCTTAGCAAGACACTCATACTAGTGTTGTAGTGCCTCATGATCAAAATCTCGCCAGCATGGAAAGACATCACTCAAAAGCTTTGGGCGTTTTTGAGCACTATACTGCGATGTATGTGTCTCCTCTTCACAACCAGAATCCTGTATAGTGAGATAAACAGCTCTCAAGCTAAAATGTGCCTTTCTAAAATTGAGGGAGCTCATAGCAGTGGCAAGAGGCCTTAGATAATCTCAGCAGAGAACTACTGACCTGATGAGCAAAAGTTTACTACCACAAAAGTGAAAAACCACGTTTAGCCTTGCAAGGACAGTCTTGGTGCAATTATAAAAAGAAAAAAAAGTCTGTCCCTGTGAGTGGCGAGCTGGCTCCCATAGAAATAATGAGCATAGAAAGTAGAGTATGCTTACTACTGCAAGGGTGTGGCCACCTGTTGCCTACATTCAGGGTGAAATGATGATATCAATGACGATTCAAATCATTAGTCAGTAAGAAAAAATTTCAATCAATTTAAATCATGGTTTTCATTTTTAGAATAATGACATCTCAAATTATTTTTCCGGTTTGTATCAGACCGTTACTGATTTAGTTATATACAATTAAATATGCATATATAGATCATTTTAATGAAATAAATTATTGGGAGGTGAACTTTATCCCGTTTAATAGGTTAATCATTCATATTTTTGATCAACTTTTTAGCTGTACTTTATTGGAAGTAGAAAAATAATGATTACCTTTTATTTAACTAAAGAAAAATAACCATTACCTTAATAACACTTTACGTAGTTTTAGTTAACTAAAACAATAACCCTCCCTCCTCCCACTTAGGTCTTTGTGCAGATCTGCTGCACTCCAAACAATCTTCTATTCAGTGAGCTTCTTGAAACTTAGCATGGTTTGATTCTATTTACATAGATTTGCAGGGGAGAAGTGGCATTAAAGGGACAGTAAAGTCAAAAATTAACTTTCATCATTGAAAGAACATGCAATGTTTAACAATTTTTCAATTTACTCCCCTTATTTGCTTTGCTTTGCTTGGTATCCATTGTTAAATAGCATACATAGGTAGACTCAGAAGCAGTACACTACTGTGAGCTAGCTGCTTGTCACTTTCTCACCCAATGTGTTCAGCTGGGCCCCAGTAGAGCATTGCTCTCCTTCAACAAAGGATAAGAAGAGAATGAAGCAAATTTGATGAGAGAAGTAAATCTGAAACTTGTATGATTTTTCTGAAACCCAAAAGTTTCCTTTCATGATTATGTCATTTAAGGTCTATTTCTCAACTCCAAAATTTTGCTGTGAAGAAGGGGTATGTTATTTCTGCAGACGCAAATTTGTTTTTGAGAACTATAAAACCAATGTTGGGCCTGATTATGAGTGGAGCGCAAAAGTTTGCGTGCAAGCAATAAGTGGTTTATCGCGTGTGTTTGCGCTTCCCGGGCTTATCACTCATATTACGAGTTGAAAGTAAACGCGAACGCTTGAGTGAAATCGCGATTTACACTAGAATGATTGCCACATCCTCAGAGCTCTGATTACCGGTTTTGTGAAACAAAAAAGTGTCACAGAACACATAAAAAATACATTACAAAGTAGGGCTGGGCGATATGACCAAAAATTTTTTTGCAATTTAAAAAAACAAACAAAAAAACTGCGATTGCGATTTAATTGCGATTTTATTAAAAATGACTATAACAACTTCATTTAGCATTAAACAATTTATTTAACACTACAAAATCTTAATGTACATGTTTATCAATGTCCAATACACTATTTGAGCATAAAAATACAAAACAAAAAATAGTTACAATAAAATTTGCTGCCTGTGATGTGATAAAATAGTAGCCACTAGCCAGTTATTAGGTCTTATGACACACAAGTTCACACAACATTCATGTTTTATTGGACAGTCATTCTAACAGTGTGGACACAGTGGTATGATTAACATATGAAGCAGTGTAAGCATGGAGAAACCTGAAAATTGCTCTTTACAGCAGTATGACTTGTAAAGTTCTGTATATATAAATAAATATAAGTGCAGTTAGCATTAAAGTAAGTACAATGAATGCACACTCTGCCGCATGTGTTATTCATTTTAGGAGACATATCCAGGGAAACATGAGGGATGTGGCATTGACAAGGTCAATCCTGACATCCTGCAGCCTGTCATATACAATCACACACTAGTCACAGCTATTCTGTAGTAGTAGATCTATATAAAAGACCACTAAGAAGTAGAACACATCAACACAGTTATATACAGGAGGTAGTAGTACATAACAAGTTAACTCAAAACATACAAACAAAGCTAATTTAAATGAAATTAGCTGGCCAGTTCTTACTACATTGCCCATGTTGGGCAGTCAGTCTACCTGTGGTAAGAGTAACATATGAAGCAGTGTGTGCAGCATGTAGAAAGAAACCTGAAAAGTGCTGACTGAGGACTATCCAGCTCCAGCTGCATGATGACTGCAGGTCAGGATGAAAGCCAATTGCTGCCACACACTCATAATTCTCTGCAGAAATGGCCGTTTTGCAGGCATTCTCAGGTCCGCCCACGGCCCCACCCTGGTCCGCCTCTCATCCTCCCTCTCTGCCTCCGTTTTCATGAAGATTAAAGAATTATTTTTTTTTCAAGAAAATTGCGTACTCTCGCGGTTTTTAAACCGCGGCGATTAATCGCGGTTTAAAAACGCATGTGCGGTTAATCGTGCAGCCCTATTACAAAGTATAGCTCCAGATACTCCCCTATACCTCGATTTTGTACATTCCTGGTCATTTGTCATTTTGATACATATGGTACATATACACATGTGCTAGTTTTCCATAGTAAATCTCTATTAAAGTTTTAAATGTGCTAATTTCTTTTTCTGCAAGTTTTATTGAAACTTCCCCTGTGTTTGGTGCTTGATGCAACACCTATTGTGTTTTTACTGTGTATCGTCTCCCTATGCACAGAATAGATAGTGGTGTAATGTGCTGGTATTGTCTGCATGTAGTATGATGACCACTGCAACATCTTGACAGTTTGTTGTGTGACCATAAGCTAATAATGAGTTTACCAGATTCCATCAGAAGCCCCAGTTTGTGATTAATCTTTCTCTTGCAGTACTCCTTCCTTCTGTACTCATATGTGTATTTGCAGACTACTTGTAATTGGATATAGCTGTTTTGTTTTTTTCCTTACATGTAATGATCTGGGAGAAGTTTTTTTCCCCCCACTGAGAGGTAATTTCACGTTAGATTATGTCTGTACTATTGCTTCTAAGGAATCTGTTCAGATTAACCCATGTTGTATCTAGTTTTATGAGAGTAGGTCTGCAGATTCTATACTTGCAGCCATTTTAGCAATAATTCCAGTAAATTTAAAGCATTGTAATATGCCGTCATCACTTTACCATTATAATTCTTTGGTTTCTCAGTTTCTAGTAGACGTCAGATTCTAGTTATCCTTAAAACAGCTATTCCTTTTTTTAAGATTCTTCTACTCATTATGTTAATAAGAAGCATAAGGTATACGTATCTCTTTGTTTAAGGCACTTCTTATTTTCTTCCTTGTTTTAAGCGGATATTATACAGAAAATACATGCTACGCATAATTATGCAAAGATTAGCGTTAGAATAATATGAAGATGTATTTTTAAAATTATATTATTTGTTTAAATATTGAAATAATATAAAGTAATGGATGTCACCATGTTTAAACATACGTTTTCCCTTTTTCTATCTTTCTTGCTGAGGACAATGCAAAAGACTGTGCAAGCAAGGCTGTTTGGAAACCCTATTAGATAATTACTTCAACAATCCTATATTCCACCCAGCCTTGCAGTTGCTTGCTCAGTCTTTTGTATTACCTGCTTTATAGCTGTTCCTAATTGTCCTCAGTGGGATAGATAGATAAGGAGAAAATGTATGTTGAAAATAAGAGCTCATTACATTATAGAAACTCAGTGGAAATTGAATAAAACAAATAAAAAAGGGGACAAAATAAATAATGAAAGTATATTACGAAGTTGGTTAATCACTCATAATTAAACATTTTATATTACAATCTCATACAGCTATTTAAATATCCATTTAAAAAATAAACACAGAGATCTATGCATCAATAATAAAATGCTGTAATATTTTCCTTTTTCTTTTTTTGCTTTTATGTCCCTTTCACCCTTGAAGAGAGGTTAAAATACACATATATGAAAAACAGTTCTGTAGTAGCAATGCACTACTGGTCCTAAGCAGAATATGGAATAGTAAGCCTATAAATCTTGCTGGACCCATGTGTTGTACTGCCCCCCTGGGTCAAATGTTAGGGAGTGGTGAAGGATTGTTCTGTTGAACTGCAGGAACAAGGTGGTAAAGCTTTGCATTGGCTGTAGCGCCTAGGGTTGCCACCTCAGCCATGTTTTACTGGACACTTATGAGTTACACATGCTGCAGGGTGTGCAGGGAGGAACATGTGACAGCACTATTCATATTCCTCCCTGCACACCCTGCAGCATGTGTAACTTATAAGTGTTCTGCACTTTAAGGGACGGGTGGCAACCCTAGTTTTGCCTGCATTGTCAGAGAAAAAAATGTGTTTTTTGAAGACCTATATTGTATGTGTGGAGTGCATAGAGTAATATGCACTGTTTTAAATACAAAGTATTTACTAGCACTGAAGCACTTTAACGCTCGTTGGTATAGCCTTGTGTTTTTTTATGCGTATGTGATCTAGAGTGAAACCTAATTCATTTTTTTCTCGCTTTCCTTTATTTATTTAGCTATGGTTCCTACACCAGGCTGTGATGGAAATAACAAGACAGATGATTGGTTCCTTACTTTGCAGAAGACAACAATATCGGTTAACAAGGTTTGATGCATTACTTGTTTATTTTTTGTAGTATAGGGTTTTTTAGAAACCTATGTATTGTGTTGTTGGAATTTTTGAGTTATTACGAGTGGCACACTAACTGTTTTTGCGCAAGCAATATTGGGTTTATCGCTGCTGTTTGTGCGTGTCGAAGGAGCACTCATATTACATGTTGAAAGTAAATGCGAACGCATGAGCATAATCGTGGTTTACGCTATAATGATTACTGCAACCTCAGAGCTCTGGTTAATTGTTATGCGAAACTAAAAAGTCTCGCAAAACACATCAAAAATACATTTAAAAGTACTGTCTAATAAAAATGCTGTGAAAAAATATTTCACAAAAAGTTATAAGGGCTCAAAGATATGAGGTCTCAGGTGTTATATTATACACACACACACTGTTAACACACACACACATATATATATATATATATATATATATATATATATATATATATATATATATATATATATA
Source organism: Bombina bombina (assembly GCF_027579735.1). Taxonomy (NCBI): domain Eukaryota; kingdom Metazoa; phylum Chordata; class Amphibia; order Anura; family Bombinatoridae; genus Bombina; species Bombina bombina. Next base: position 366,783,103 of record NC_069500.1, read on the forward strand.
TATATATATAATATGCTCAGGCACGGGATAAAGTCCGGTCCCAGACTAAATAATAATATAAAATACAGAGATCCCAGCCACTGAGTCTTAGTATGAAAGAATTGTAATTCTTCAACAAAGGATACAGTACAGTGTAATCTTTCACACTATGCAACAATAACATAAATAGGAGAAGTGTACGATTTAAGTTCATTCAAATCCACACATCCGTACCAAACAATCAGCAAGAATATGAAAAGTAAAATGAACAAAAACAACAAAAGTTCAAAAAGTTACTAACACTCCCAGGGCGTCCCCAGGGAGTGAAAACAGACACCACCCGTAGTAAGAAAAACTCTATCATCTAGGACTAATGCAATATTGTAGCCAACATAGAGTGTCCACTTGATCCGTAACTTTGTAACATTTCATATAATAAGTATGTCACGCTATATTCCGGATACTCAGACTGTAACTGTGTATAGTCAATTGCAGTTATAGACAGATGACTCTGTTGTCGATATGTTTAAACTGTCACAGAAAAAAACGACATGCTACAGCATTTATAATCCTTAATGAATGAGTCCTGGAGAGACCTCAATAGCGTATCTTGTAGCTGTATCAATGTTATGAATCTAATGTCTCTCCAAACTGTCATGCGTCTGGCCACACGTAGTATAGTAGGGAGATATATTTGTAATTCTGACCCAACCTCACACTATTGAAACTTCACTCACGGTATCACATACAGCACCATATATAAAGTTCCTTGCTACAAAAGAATGTAGTATGCCCCACAATAACATATGCAGGAGCTGCGAGTATCTCATACCCTTGTGGTAGCTAATTGGAAGGTCCTACTTACCACACTGCAATACACGGCGATGATCTAGTCTCACGGTATCACTTGGAAGATGTACACGCACTGAAGCAGGTAACACTGTTATCCATTTATTTTCTTCGGCCCGTGCAAGTCAGAGGTTGTTAGCTGCCACAAGGGTATGAGATACTCGCAGCTCCTGCATATGTTATTGTGGGGCATACTACATTCTTTTGTAGCAAGGAACTTTATATATGGTGCTGTATGTGATACCGTGAGTGAAGTTTCAATAGTGTGAGGTTGGGCCAGAATTACAAATATATCTCCCTACTATACTACGTGTGGCCAGACGCATGACAGTTTGGAGGGACATTAGATTCATAACATTGATACAGCTACAAGATACGCTATTGAGGTCTCTCCAGGACTCATTCATTAAGGATTATAAATGCTGTAGCATGTAGTTTTTTCTGTGACTGTTTAAACATATCGACAACAGAGTCATCTGTCTATAACTGCAATTGACTATACACAGTTACAGTCTGAGTATCCGGAATATAGCGTGACATACTTATTATATGAAATGTTACAAAGTTACGGATCAATTGGACACTCTATGTTGGCTACAATATTGCATTAGTCCTAGATGATAGAGTTTTTCTTACTACGGGTGGTGTCTGTTTTCACTCCCTGGGGACGGCCTGGGAGGGTTAGTAACTTTTTGAACTTTTGTTGTTTTTGTTAATTTTACTTTTCATATTCTTGCTGATTGTTTGGTACGGATGTGTTTGGATGGGGTATGTGTGGATTTGAATGAACTTGCATCGTACACTTCTCCTATTTATGTTATTATTGCATAGTGTGAAAGATTACACTGTACTGTATCCTTTGTTGAAGAATTAAAATTCTTTCATACTAAGACTCAGTGGCTGGGATCTCTGTATTTATATATATATATATATATATATATATATATATAATGTGTGTGTGTTAATATGTGTACATATGTATTTATCTGTGTTTGACTAGAAAGAGTATGTGTGTGTATATATATGTATATATATGTATATATATATATATATATATATATATATATATATATATATATATATATATATATATATATATATATAATCTATCGGTATAGACATTATATTTTACCAAAAGAAAACAATATCTAGAAATATCTATTTAGGAATAAATAGAAAATATTTTGCTATGTGAAGAACATTGTAATTTGAAATATTCATATTTTCATGTTGGGTTAGCACGAGTAGGGTGTTAACGCGGTTGTGATATTTGAAGTTTGGCTTTTTGTGTGCGCTGGGTTACTGTGCAAGTGAAAACCCTTTACTTTCAACCTGTAATATGAGCGGTACACGATGCACCCAAAAGCTTACTTCTAGCGGAGTTATCGCGCAAACTATAAATAGCGCTCCACTCGTAATCTAGCCCATAATATGTATGTATTCTTTACATACAGTGTATTACATATGTAATCTTTCTATATTTTACAGTATTTTCAATACTGTGCATTTATTTCTGTATTTAGTAACAGAAGTACAGGGGCAGTTATATTTTACATTAATAGAAATCATGAAAAATTTCAAGGATTTTAGAATACATTTTAACGCAGTGAACAGTTCATATCTGTATGGAATAAATGTATGACTATCCTGAATATTATGCATACTAAACAGAAAAATCCACTAATATACATTTTATCAGATTTTTTTTTTTTTATTAATTTATGGGCAGATTGAATCTTATAATCTTTTGTGTTTTTGTTTAGTTGCAGAATATATTTAATGTCACTATACATTTGAACAGAACACTATGTACTACAAATGAGTCATTTTGCTGCATGGAATCTCCCTGCATTGTGGATACTCTCCAGGTTTCTGCGTGTGAGAATCAGAGTGTTGTGGGCAGTCTCCTTATACAAGCTGCAATCTCTGCCAATAGCACGTTCACAGGGACTGTGTCAGGTAAGGAGCAGTCTTGTATCTGTCATGGATAGCAGCTTGTTTTCTGACTCTAATGCTGATTGGACATCAGATACAAGCTCCAGAGATACCGTATCTTATGTTTAATTTTTATCCTGTACTTCATTTAAAATGAATTTGCCAGTATAATCTCTTAGTTGTTTGAAATAAGGATAGCAGCAATAAATGCTTGATTCATATGTATTTGTATTATTATTATTATTATTTTTAAGTGAGGCTGAAAATAATATGTTCAATTTAAAAGACACCTGATTAGGACACATACTTTTATATATTAATCCTGCTTAGTGGTATGATTGGTTGACCGTTCTCAATTAATCATGGCCACTGTCATTTCAGGGTCACTTAATAAATATTTTTAAGGTTAATTTAGTGAAATATTGTTTAGTTCAAGATTTCACCTAAGTCTAATGAGAAGTGTTGGCGCTCTAAGAATACCTGATCATAATAATAATAATAATAATAATTACAGATTTATCAGGGGGAAAAAATAAAGATCCCTACCCACAGTGCAAATCTATTGAAATTGGAAACATATTTTGTTTGTGGCAACCAAGCTCTCTAAAGGAAGAAAACCGCATACTGACATCATGAGTAGAAATGATTGCTCCCACTGCTGCATGTCTTACTTCACTCATTTATACCAAACACTCGCTTAGCACCTGTGTCTGTCCCTTCTGTGTAAAACCTTCTTAGTTTAATGCACAATTTACCCACTGCCTTTTCCTCCGTGACACAATCTTTCTCATGCCCCACCGTATTCTTCCGTACTCACACACACACACACACACACACACATATATATCTCCCTTTACTTCGTGGGTATCAACTCACAGTTTTTGCTGGTGACCGGGTCTCATCTCCTCTGTTCCATAAACCTGGTAATACCGGCGGTTTGTTTGGGAGACTCTACTCACTTGCAGATACCCGGCTTCTCGTCATTCAGCGTTCTGTGTCTGCTCCTTCCCGTCAGGATGCGTGTGCGGTCGATTACGTCGACGGACGTTCTTCAGTCACGTGACCGGCAGTGGGGTCTGAGGGTAAATGTCTCAGTGAGTGCTCTCCCTATAACACAGACAGTATACCAACTTCAAAACGATAGAGGCACCTCCACGGCTTGCATTTAAAATATTTCTTTATTCCAAAACAACAAATTAAAAACTTGATGTAAGTGGTTACACAGCTAAGGTCGAAGGACCTGGGTGATTCCCAGTGACCCACTGACGCGTTCGGCTTGCTATAAAAGGGTAAGATGTGTACAGGAGTATTATAAGTGAAAGCTTTGGCATTTATTTATTTTTTACCTTTATTTAATGAATGCTCCGGGCGGAAGAAAATCTTACATTATTTCAAGAAATTACGGTATCTATAAGGTTTTACAGAGCAGGCTGGTCCTGCGATATTGATACTAGGCATTATCTCCTCTCTCACTATAGTTTAAATAAGTTAGGAAAGCTATACCAAATTTCCAAATCTGGATATTCAGGTCCCGTCCAGATAGATATATTGAAAGTATAACATATAATCAACACTTTCTACTCCGGTACTCGCTAGTAGTTCAGCTGCTTATAGACCTCTTTACATAAATATGTCGTTAGAACATATTAGTTTTCAGTCACCGTGTACTAGTGTCCTTTGTTCCCCATTGATGATGTAGTATTTCCCCTTCTCCTTGAGTAGTGGTTGTATATCGTATCATATCTAAGTAACCACCTGTCCCCCACCCTCCCCCCCACATATATAATACACCTCCTTATTAAGGAGATTTAACCACGCTGTTTATCTTGCCTATACCGCACACCAATTTTTTTTTTTTATCTCTCATTTTATGGTAACTTTCACATAATACTACAGTGTTGCTATTAATTATTTTACCTGGTTTAGTAAATTATATCTGCCCATTAGTTGTCCTATAGATTCTTTATTATTCTCAGTTAATATCCTTCCTGTCCTGTGCTGCACTCCCTTTGGGATGTTTAATGGTTATTAACTCTTAAGTTCATGGACAAGCTTGGAAAATAATGTTTTATGACAGTAACATCTTGAATCTGTGGGACTCACAACACTTTAAGAAAAATATGATATAAGTTAATACAGAGAAAAGCTCCAACGGTGTAGACATTTAGGAAAACTGTTAACAGGTCATAATTAAGATATGAATCAATATGTGATTATTATATAGATAAGGCCTTGGTAGCTTCATGAATATCTTGTCTTGTACTTTGTCAAATATACTATTGTTTTACTGTTAAAAAAAAAAAAAAAAAAAAAAGATATAAAGCTATGCCTTTAATTGCACCAACTTTACAATTTTACTGGAGTATTTACTGTATCACTCCTGAAAGAGAAAGTGCTGAGATGTGACTGAGCAAAATAAATGGGTATATTGACTTAATATGTTAGTTGGTAAGATAGGGAACTTTGTCTTTTATAATCTGACAATTAAAAAAAGGGTTTTCTGCAGTGAAAAAAAATAAATAAAAAAAATAAATAAAAATATTTTAAATGCAAGCCGTGGAGGTGCCTCTATCTTTTTGAAGTTGTTACCTCACTCATTCACATATAGACATGGCAACCAAACTAACCCTCTACCTTCAATAGATCTCAAAGATAAAATGCCTTAAAGGGTTATAAATATTTTCTTTTTTCAACTAATAAAAACGTCATCAGCTAGGTAAAGGTTTACATATTTAATCCCACTTACTTTGATTTTTAAACGAAGTTTGCTTCAGAATAAAAATTATATTTTTATTTCTCCTCCAAACGGCACTAATGCCCGCCCCTAAATGTAGGCTGGGTTTTCTCATTACCTATGCAATTCCATTAACCAATAGCAGGGCAGCAAGGATCATCTAATTTGCATATTTAGATTAGAACTGTTATTTGGGCTTGTCATGTATGTACAAGAGAAGTTATTCTCCTATCTGGCCAGTGCCAGAAAACTGCCTGAAGCACAGTGAGTGGCTGCTGCATGCATGGTTAGTGTAGGTTGTAAGCGGCAAGATGAGTGACAGATGAGACGGAGATACATCAGCGGCTGTGATCAGTTAAACATATTTATTTCCTCTAAAGCACACGCTCCTATCAGGTTCCGTACCGGGATTCCTGTGACACTGTCTAATTAGTGAGTATTGCCTGAGTCAGTGGGGGACCGAGGACACAATGTCACTGAAAGGAGCTGAGCAGGCAGTTTGCTCCCTACACTGGGACGTCCCTGGTCCCACAAGCAGAGGTCTTAAGCTTCTACAACTAACACTCAGCAAATGAGCATCCATGGGCAGGTTTATGATGTATACTCATTACTCAGCAGGAAAACAAGATTTTACACTAACTGCACCAGCGTCCTCACCACTCCTAACACTAACGCTGTATGCTCGATGCTGCAAACAGCCCACTGTCTAGGAGCTACTGCAGCGGAGACAGCTCGTTTGTCACAACGATCAGATGTACCAGAGACCTCACGGAACAAGCCCAAACCCCTCCAGACCAGGGAATACAGGAACAAATGATAGTGGAGCCGGAACTTCTTCCACATAAAACATATGAACCTTATTGTCACATTAATAAAACCACAGTATATGGACAATAAAGGTCATATGTTTTGTATGGAATAAGTGCCGGCTCCACTGTCATTTGTAAAATTTGAGGGCAATCACATGATATGTTCCTAGTAATACCCCGCCCGCACTCTGCTCCGGCTCCTAAGCTTGACAATGAGATTTGCGCATGCGGGGATCACAGAGAAGACAGAATGCGCATGCGGGCCGCCATGACTGTTCTACCTAGGTAGAACAGTTTGATTTGATATACATAATGAGGATCCGGAGGGAGGGGTTTGGCAGGATAAAGGTTTATTTTTGTAAATTGCAGGTAAACAAACAAAAATTGCTTAAAGATGTTATTTGCAAAGTAAAAGTTTATGTCACAAAGTTTGCAATCGTGTAAAGTTTTTTTTTAGGTTTACTATCCCTTTAAAGCAGACATGGCTTTATGATTAATTTAAAGGGCCAGTAAACTCACAAAATAATGTTATATAATTCTGCACATAGTGCAGAATTATATAACATCTGCTTAGTGCCATCTTCTACCTGAAAGGATTTCAGAGAAAAATTCCTACGAAAATTACTTTTACAATACGCCGCTCCTGGCTCTACTGAGCGGGTCTGTTTGTTTTCCCTAAGCGCATCGGGCACGCTGTCTTTTCACAGCCGGCCCGATTGCGCCATTAAACTCAATGTAGCTCACTACTGCTACCAGACCAGAGCGGGAGCCACCTTAAAGGGACAGTCTACACCCAAACATAAGTTTTGCCTATCTATTTAAACACATACAATAAGCGTCCTGCACCAAGTCCTTTGTACAGCAGCTGGAAGGTGGTAGCTGAAAATGTATAACACTTTTATTTGTAAACTGCCGAAAATGGTTGCCAGGCTCCACCCACCTTTTGCACGCAGATGGTTATGTTAGGTCTTCTCTAATAACGATCGACTCGTAAATTAGTTGCCATGCTCGCACACGCTGATTTGCGCATGCGTGGTTTAAACACTGGTGTGTTGCTTCTTAAAGATTCCCCATTATTGTTGGTTGTGATTTTCGTTCCATTAAGAGTTTAACTTTGAGCACTACTCTGCATAGCGCTGCATTTAAAAGCGGTGTTCTCCTTCCCTCTTTCCATCTCTTTGTGCTGAAGGCTCCCGGTGGTTGCTAGTTTATCCCAAACCCTTTCCCTCACATTTGCTTTGGGCATTTTTATTCTTAGAGCCTGGGGGATTTACTACGACTCAAGGGAGGCACATATTAAAAATTTTAATAACCCACACACAAGAGTAAAACAAACCTGCACGCATGATAAATAAACATTCTGTCTCTAAAGTCATGCAGCAGGTAGAAGTTGCGATATGAGCTGGGACAGTACTGAAAGTGAATCAGGGCACAGTGGTTAATTTAAAGGTAGATATTAAAGAGCCTGTATTGTTAGATGTAAATATAGCAACAGTTTTTGGCAATGGTTTATATTTAAAACATATTCAATTCTTAATTTATAAATGTTTTTAAAATAGTCATCTTATTTTCCCTGTCCAATTTCTTGTTGTTTTTCCGCGGAACAGCAGTATTCTGAAGTTTATTATCACATCTACACAGCAAACTTTTACTCTTTATTTTTAAGTAAAAAACATGTGCCTGTCACTTCTGTATTTACAGATTTGTCTGTGTCTTCCTAGTTCCTGTCTAAAAAAAAACTGTAAAAAAGCCGGTGTCCAGCGAACACTATTCACACCTCACTGCACAAGGGGTCATCTGCACGGCTCTTTACCACAATGATTCATTTCAAATACAAACTCAAGCCCTAGTCACACTTGCTTATCACAAATGTAAGTAAATGTACAGACGACCCCTTGTGTAGTGGTCATGTGTGAAGGATCAGTGTTCCCTGCACAACGGGTGCTTCAAAGGATTCTGGCTGAAGTAAAAAAACAAACAACTCTTATCTAAAAGAAGCAAACTGTAGATAGGACTGCAAAGAACCGACACAGATTGCTTCTGGTATGCTCTCTAGGTATTTATAATGTATTCTTATGCACTTCTTAGCCCTAGTTGCCAAGATAAAAAAAAAAATCACAATATCTGAAAGACTGTATAAAACTAAAAAAAAATATGCCTATTAAGAATTCTAAATGAAAATGTAATCTATTAAATAATTCCTGTTTCAAAAAACATAATGTATGTATATTTATGCTGTGTGACTGTGCATCTGTGTGTGTATGTGTGTGTGACTGTGCATCTATGTGTGTGACTGTGCATCTGTGTGTATGTATGTGTGTGACTGTGCATCTGTGTGTATCTATGTGTGTGTGACTGTGCATCTGTGTGTATCTATGTGTGTGACTGCATCTGTGTGTGACTGTGCATCTGTGTGAGTGTGTGACTGCATCTGTGTGTGTGAATGTGCATCTGTGTGTGTGTGTGTGTGTGTGTGTGACTGCATCTGTGTGTGTGAATGTGCATCTGTGTGTGTGTGTGTGTGACTGCATCTGTGTGTGTGAATGTGCATCTGTGTGAGTGTGTGACTGCATCTGTGTGTGTGAATGTGCATCTGTGTGTATCTATGTGTGTGACTGTGCATCTGTGTGAGTGTGTGACTGCATCTGTGTGTGTGAATGTGCATCTGTGTGAGTGTGTGACTGCATCTGTGTGTGTGAATGTGCATCTGTGTGAGTGTGTGACTGCATCTGTGTGTGTGAATGTGCATCTGTGTGAGTGTGTGACTGCATCTGTGTGTGTGAATGTGCATCTGTGTGTGTGTGTGACTGCATCTGTGTGTGTGACTGCATCTGTGTGTGTGAATGTGCATCTGTGTGAGTGTGTGACTGCATCTGTGTGTGTGAATGTGCATCTGTGTGTGTGTGTGTGTGTGACTGCATCTGTGTGTGAGTGTGTGACTGCATCTGTGTGTGTGAATGTGCATCTGTGTGTATCTATGTGTGTGACTGTGCATCTGTGTGAGTGTGTGACTGCATCTGTGTGTGTGAATGTGCATCTGTGTGAGTGTGTGACTGCATCTGTGTGTGTGAATGTGCATCTGTGTGAGTGTGTGACTGCATCTGTGTGTGTGAATGTGCATCTGTGTGAGTGTGTGACTGCATCTGTGTGTGTGAATGTGCATCTGTGTGAGTGTGTGACTGCATCTGTGTGTGTGAATGTGCATCTGTGTGTGTGTGTGTGTGTGACTGCATCTGTGTGTGTGAATGTGCATCTGTGTGTGTGTGTGTGTGTGTGTGTGTGACTGCATCTGTGTGTGTGAATGTGCATCTGTGTGAGTGTGTGACTGCATCTGTGTGTGTGAATGTGCATCTGTGTGTATCTATGTGTGTGACTGTGCATCTGTGTGAGTGTGTGACTGCATCTGTGTGTGTGAATGTGCATCTGTGTGAGTGTGTGACTGCATCTGTGTGTGTGAATGTGCATCTGTGTGAGTGTGTGACTGCATCTGTGTGTGTGAATGTGCATCTGTGTGAGTGTGTGACTGCATCTGTGTGTGTGAATGTGCATCTGTGTGAGTGTGTGACTGCATCTGTGTGTGTGAATGTGCATCTGTGTGAGTGTGTGACTGCATCTGTGTGTGTGAATGTGCATCTGTGTGAGTGTGTGACTGCATCTGTGTGTGTGAATGTGCATCTGTGTGAGTGTGTGACTGCATCTGTGTGTGTGAATGTGCATCTGTGTGTGTGTGTGACTGCATCTGTGTGTGTGACTGCATCTGTGTGTGTGAATGTGCATCTGTGTGAGTGTGTGACTGCATCTGTGTGTGTGACTGTGCATCTGTGTGAGTGTGTGACTGCATCTGTGTGTGTGAATGTGCATCTGTGTGAGTGTGTGACTGCATCTGTGTGTGTGAATGTGCATCTGTGTGTGTGTGTGTGTGACTGCATCTGTGTGTGTGAATGTGCATCTGTGTGAGTGTGTGACTGCATCTGTGTGTGTGAATGTGCATCTGTGTGAGTGTGTGACTGCATCTGTGTGTGTGAATGTGCATCTGTGTGAGTGTGTGACTGCATCTGTGTGTGTGAATGTGCATCTGTGTGAGTGTGTGACTGCATCTGTGTGTGTGAATGTGCATCTGTGTGAGTGTGTGACTGCATCTGTGTGTGTGAATGTGCATCTGTGTGAGTGTGTGACTGCATCTGTGTGTGTGACTGCATCTGTGTGTGTGAATGTGCATCTGTGTGAGTGTGTGACTGCATCTGTGTGTGTGAATGTGCATCTGTGTGAGTGTGTGACTGCATCTGTGTGTGTGAATGTGCATCTGTGTGAGTGTGTGACTGCATCTGTGTGAGTGTGTGACTGCATCTGTGTGAGTGTGTGACTGCATCTGTGTGTGTGAATGTGCATCTGGGTGAGTGTGTGACTGCATCTGTGTGTGTGAATGTGCATCTGTGTGTGTGTGTGACTGCATCTGTGTGTGTGACTGCATCTGTGTGTGTGACTGCATCTGTGTGTGTGACTGCATCTGTGTGTGTGAATGTTCATCTGTGTGTGTGAATGTGCATCTGTGTGTGTGACTGCATCTGTGTGTGTGACTGCATCTGTGTGTGTGACTGCGCATCTGTGTGTGTGAATGTGCATCTGTGTGTGTGAATGTGCATCTGTGTGTGTGAATGTGCATCTGTGTGTGTGACTGCATCTGTGTGTGTGACTGCATCTGTGTGTGTGACTGCATCTGTGTGTGTGACTGCACATCTGTGTGTGTGACTGCGCATCTGTGTGTGTGAATGTGCATCTGTGTGTGTGAATGTGCATCTGTGTGTGTGACTGCATCTGTGTGTGTGACTGCATCTGTGTGAGTGTGTGACTGCATCTGTGTGTGTGACTGCATCTGTGTGTGTGACTGCATCTGTGTGTGTGAATGTGCATCTGTGTGTGTGACTGCATCTGTGTGTGTGACTGCATCTGTGTGAGTGTGTGACTGCATCTGTGTGTGTGACTGCATCTGTGTGTAAGTGTATATGTGTATGTGCATGTGTGTGCACATCTGCATGTGCTGCACTGCTAATAGGAAAATCATTAAAAAAAAGTAAAAAGCACTAAAACACCATCCTCCTCAAGTACAGCTTTGAAATTCAATGTAAAAGGTAATGATGAGGTGGTTTTTGGCATCTCACACGAGATTACATAAATTTATTGAAATCCCTGTGAAAATGGTGGAAAGGCAACCGTTAATTTGCACATGTAGTTATGTTCCGAAATGGAACCCTATGGGAATAAAGTTTTTGCCACTTTAGAACAGATAATATTTAAAAATATATATTTATATGCTTAATATTTTTTATTAATTCTATCCATTAAATTAATTTGCAAAATATGAAAAAAGTCTCCCAAATAATAATTAAATCAACATACAACAAGTTAGGATATAGACAAAATATTTATATGTACTTTAATTACTTTACCTGCAAATTTATACTGCAGTGCTTCACCATTAACCCTTTCTGTTAAGTTTCCGAATTGTACAGCTCTAACTCCCCCCCCCCCCCCCCCCCCACACACACACACAATTCCTTTTATGGCTGCATCTATATCCACCTTTGCATTGGTAGAATGCAAGACTTTAGCAGTTATTATCTGCTGGAGCATGCCTACAAAGCAAATAACCTGATGTGAACTCAGTTAAAATACAATGCCTGTGTTTCTGATGCTAAACACTAAGAAAGGGGGTGGATCAGACTTCTCCAGACTGCATGGCTATGTAACTAATTTTGCTTATTTTTTAGTTATTTTACCATTTTTGCCAGCAATTTTTAAACAATTTTTTTATGCAAACTATTTTTACTTAATTAGCCATTTTAGGATATGCACAGATCTCAATTTTTTTATGGCACTTTAAATTTATATTATGTCCAGATCAGAAGTCAATATAGTCAAGTTGCAGCAGTTAATTCCCATTGGAAGGCTTCTCAAGCCTTAATTTAGAAGTACATACACAAAATATTGTTTAGTGTGAATAAAGAGTTGTTCTCTAATATAGTTAATTCCTTATGACATGGTTGATAATCTCTCTACTAACAAAAACTGAGTCACAAGAATCCTTATTTTTTAGTCAGATCATGGGCTAGCCAGCAAGTTATCTCAATGACTGATCGTGTTTGTTTGTGCATGTGCACTTGCATGTGTTTGTCTGGCTATTCTGGACTGTGTATATGTGTGTCTGTCTGTCCGTGGCTGTCTATGTGCCTGCCTATTCCTGCCTCAGCTTACTGCCATCTGAAGAAGCAACTTCTCTATTTAGGTAAGATAATAAGTTTATATAATTAATATGTTTATTACTATATGCATAGGGCTAGATTACAAGTGACATGTTTTTGTTTTTTTCAGCGATCGCAAAAACTCTGCTAGTGTTAAGCTTTTTGCGTTAGGTTGCGCTAGTTTTACAAGTTCAGAAAAAAATATTTTTGCGCTAGCGGTAACCCAAATAGCGTTTTCACGTGCATGTATTCCCCCATAGAAATCAATGGAGAGGGAAAAAAAAGACCCACTCTGTCGAGCAAACGCCATGACAAATTCTTATTAGCGCAAACCTGACATGAAAATATTAATATTTCATATTCCAATGTTCTTTAACATGTTTTTTTTAATATCTGCATACCTGATCGCATACTGTAATATGCACAAAAATAATCACATACTATAATAAGCTCATCTGTATGTATCTCTTTGTAAAAGTAGTTTGGTGGCTTTTTTTTCTAACACCTGAGATCTCATATCGTTGATCCCTTATAATTTTTTTGTGCAATATTTTTTTTAAATAATGTTTATTTGACAGTGTTATTATGAGTGTAAGTGTACTTTGTAATGTATTTTTGATGTGTTTTGTGAGACTGTTTTGTTTCGGAAAACGGTTAACCACAGCTCTGAGATCACGGTAAGGATTGAAGCATAAAAGGCCATTATGCTAGCCCAATCTTGATTTTGCTCAACTTGTAATATCAGCGCAATGAAAATGGCTTGCAAAAACACAATATCAATAGCGCAAAAACTTTTGCGACTCACTTGTAATTTAGCCCTATTTGAGGGGGTGGTGCAGAGCTGTGTCTGCCTGCACAGACCGTGAGATCAGGAAAACCATTGTTTTATAATTATAATTAGTGAGGACCTAAACTTCATCAGACTTTATTAACAAAAACATAATCAGATTATAAAGATTACATTATAATAATCACTTGCAGTAGAAAAAAATCACAAACAAAAAGCAAACAGAACTGCCACTAGACAGCCACAATACCTAATGCTAGATGTAGGAACTGATGCCGGTCCGCCTACAATAAATGTCCCCTGCATTTCTGGCTGAGGCAAAAAAATTGCACATATGCAATTTGAAATAGCTAACTGAAAAATATAAACGTGCACTGCTAAACTGTCACATAAGAAATCAGCTAACTGGGCAAGAAGAAAGCTGTGGGCGGAGCTTGCCAGCCATTTTCAGTTGCTAACAAACGATGATTATTTAAAAGTTTCATGTACTTCTTACAAGCTTATAGATGTGGAGCCCATTGCAAGATGCTTGTCTGGTATGTAACAATAAGTGATAAAGAATAAGTATTGGGTCTAGACTGTCCCTTTAAATCTCTTCAAATTACCTTATAGCCAGTAAGTAATTCTATTAATAACAGTGACCCCACCTTTCTACACCACCCTCTGCACTCCATTATGATCTTCCTATTCTAAAGCTGTCCTGACCATTCCAAATCTATTAAAGGGACAGTCTACACCAGAATTGTTATTGTTTCAAAAGTTAGATAATCCCTTTATAGCCCATTCCCCAGTTTTGCATAACTAACACTGTTATATTAATATATGTTTTACCTACGTGATTACCTTGTTTCTGAGCATCAGCAGACTTTCCCCTTATCTCAGTGCTTTTGACAGACATACAGTTTTGCCAATCAGTGCAGACTCCTAAATAACTCCACGGGAGTGAGCAAAATGGTATCTATATGACACATATCAACTAGTACTGTCTAACTGTGAAAAACTTTCAAAATGCTCTGAGCTAAGAGGCGGTTTTCAACGGTTTAGAAATCAGTTTGAGCCTAGCTAGGTTTAGTTTTTCAAAAATACCACCAAGAGAACAAAGCAAGTTTAATGATAAAAGTCAATTGGAAAGTTGTTTAAAATTGCACAACCTATCTGAATCATGAAAGTTTAATTTTGACTAGACTGTCCCTTTAACACAGTGAGACACAAAACGTACTCGCGCTACACAAGCAACACAACTAAATCTCTCCCTTTTCCAGTTCTGAATATTGTAATTTACACAGCTGTTTTACCCTTATAACTAAAGTTGTGTCGTCTTTACAACTTTCTTCTGCCACTTCTTTAAATTCACCACTACTATGACCCCAGGCCTCACTTGTATTTTTACATTTTCTTTTTAACAAGGTCACTTTTCCTATTTTGATCATCTTAAATGTGTTAAAATCTTGTTCTAAAAGGGAAACTGTAGTGGTTTTGGGGAGTGCCAACAAAGCCTTGAGACAAGGTTGGGAAATAAAAAGGCTAGTTTAAAGGAGATTAAAATTGCCCCTCTTATGCTAATCTTTTAATGGGGTGGTGGGAGCTGTGCCACATCTGTGGGAAGGTAATTCTTTAGAGATTATATTTTTTTACTCAGTACAAAGACGACCTATTGGTTGTCTGGAGAGGGAATATGGAGTATGCAGAGATGTTTTGCCATTATTTGAGTACCAGAGATTGTGAATTATAGATTGAGAAAACGTCAGTTTGATTTTAACATGCGACTTTGTGAAGGGATTAGGGTGTTGATTTATAGAAAAACAAAAGCAGACCATGTTTTGCAGGCTTCATGTCAAGGCATTCCCAAAGATGAAGCTGTTAGATGAATGTTAGGTTGAAACCTAAATGTACAAAGGAAGTGCATTACCAAGTACACTCAGGGGCTATAGTGGACAGGTTGGTATCTAGGGGTTATAATGTGATTAAGTTGAGGATTGTAAAAAGAAGGTAGAAGTTACACTAATCTAGTGTAATCGGGGAAAAAAAGGACTAAATCAAGGTATATTGGATTGGTGAACTTTACCACTCAGTATTCAAAAATAATATAATAAAACTCATATACTCTTAGATATAATCTATGCTCATCTATGTTTAAAAGCTAGAACAAACATACCTGGTTAGGAAAGAGTTTTTACAGCAGCAGTAGTGGAGTTGAAGGGTGGTGGGTATGCTCTTCATTTACACCATGTCTCATACGTAAACAATATCATGCCCAGGCCTAAATGAGTTGCACAGCACTTGTTCTTTACTTAATCACATGTTCATTATGGCACATCTAGTATAGTATTAAAAAATGTAATGGGAAGTGGCATATTTAATCTTTTTGATGATTATTATTATGATGATTGTATTATTTTTGTTATTACTATTTGATTTAGCACTGAAAGGGATAAGCAAGTGAAAGGGAGTGACTTGGCAATTAATCAGAAGTAATAAGGGTATTATTTTTTTAACCTTTTTTTAGGTTTGCTAATAGCTTCTTTAGTAGATTAAGATAACCTTTAAGGAACCAACACAATCAATAGTTTTTTTTTTTTTTTTTATTCCTTAAGCTTGCAAGACCATACAGGTCTCTTCTTCCCATCCCATCTTCTGTGGGACCAATATGACAACAACCCCCTTTCTGCTTATAGCAAATGGAATTGGTTATAATGTTAAATTTAATACAAAATATTATGCTTAATTAGGAAGTTTCCATAATCAAAACAGAGGGGATCCAACACTATTTCATTATTCAGTGCTTAAGGAAAGCAGTTACTGCTTACCTCATTAGTAATAATAGTACACTCAAAACATCCAGGTTTTGGAATAAAACTAATAGATCACTAAGTGCTCTTCTGAGTTTTTGGATGTACTGCTCAGGAAATTGCACAGCACCTCTATCTCTCTAGTTCTTTGATCATTCTGTTTATTAGATTTTTATTATATTGTTTGTCAGCACATCATTTTTATGATATTTGTGTTTTCCTGGATGGTCAGTCACCAATTTATAATGGATGTTTAAAGGGACATAAAAACCAAAATTTTTCTTTCATGAATCAAATTGAGAATACAATTTTAAAAAAAGTTCTAATTTACTTCTATTATCTAATATGTTTAATTCTCTTGGTATCATTTGTTGAAGGAGCAGCAATGCAATAATGGTTTTTAACTGAACACATGGGTGAGCCAATCGCAATAAAAAAAAAATATAAAAAAAAAAAAATATATATATATATATATATATGTGTATATATGCAGCCACCAATCAACAGCTAGAACCTAGGTTCTATGCTGCCCCTGAGCTTGCCAAGATTAACCTTTCAGCAAAGGATAACAAGAGAAGGAAGCAAATTAAATAATAGAAGTAAATTGGAAAGTTGATTAAAATTGTATTCTCTATCTGAATCATGAAAGAAAATTTTGGGGTTTCATGTCCCTTTAAGTGTTGTTATTATTCCTCCTCCTCAGTTCTTGAGGACCTCTGGGTTGCCAAATTTCTCTAGGAGTCATAATCATCTCCATAGCACTTAGTTCATATCTCAAACACAGAATTTTACATTTAGGAATGACAGACAAAACAAAGTAAGCATACTGATTAGTAACATAATGTGCCCAATCAAATGTATGGTAAAATCCAATGCCAATTAACCCCAGATACTTAAAGGGACACTGGTCAGAAAACAAAATACAGTATTTGAAAAAAAGAATGTTCCATTAAGTGAGTTTACTGTCACTTTAAGAGGCAGAATTAAAATTCTAGAGGCAATGGCTTACTAGCTGTGAACATTTGTAGCAACTTTATGCACAAAACTTTGGAAACTCTCTCTATGTAATGGGAGATTAAACTCGGAATTGAATTTCCTGCATCTTGTATAATTATGCATTTGGGAAAAACTTAGGAATTTTATATATACAGTATATGTTCAAAAGCAGGGGCCTGCACTCCTATCCTCCAATTTGGCAAACACCTACCAGGGTGCTGGATCAGAGATAAACACAATGTAAAGACAGCACTCACTGGATTTTTGTAAAACTTAGCTTTTATTGTATAATATCCTTAAAATGTCCCATGACGTTTCAGTGCCTGACTGGCACCTTTTTCAAATGGATTCAACTAGGGCTGCACAATTAATCGCGGATGCAGTTTTAAACCGTGATTAATCGTAGCGGTTTTATAACCGCAAGAGTACACGATTTTTTGAGAAAAAAAAAAAATACTCTGTTTATCATGAAGGCGGAGAGGGAGGGTGAGAGGCAGACCAGTGTGCGGCCATGGGCGGACCTGAGAATGCCCGTGAAATGGCTATTTTGGAAGAGATTGCAGAGTGTGTGTGTGGGATATCTGAAAGTGGTGTGGCTGTGGGACAGCTCAAAGTTGTGAGCAATAAAGTGAGTATTGTACAAAACTTTTAAAGTGCCTTACTGACTTTTTTTTTTTTGTAATTTTTTTTTTTAACTTCTGTGATGCATAACATTGAGTTTAATTACATTTTACAATGTATTTTATTTATATATGTTCATTAAGGGTTGCTTGTTGGATGTATTATGAAGTGAAATGTAAAAAATAATATATAGGTAGCTAATTTTATTTTAACTATTTTGTGGTTTGTATGTCTATCAGTGACGTGCGGTGACCTCAGATGTTGGTGAGGCACTGGCTATAATACCCCCGAGAAATATATATATATATATATATATATATATATATATATACATATATACATAACCGTATTTAGAATTTAAAGGGACATTATTGTTTAAAAACTACATATCCTTTTTCTGTAGAGTATGCAGTATTAAGTCTAGTGACCTGCACCACTACGTGTTTAACCCATGCAAATGGGTTAAATACATAGTATAAGTACTGCGCTGCTGGTCCTGAGTGGAAACTGCCGCTAATACATTCAGCAGCGCTAGTTACACAGCTGAATCACGCTACTAGTACTGATAAATATATCAGTGTCAGTTTCCATTCAGGACCAGTGATGTTGTGTGAGGCCTGAGTGGTAATTCTACTATGTGTTTAACACTTTTGCGGTGTGCAGCGTTGCAGACAAAATCTGGGAGTGGCAGTGCTCCACAAAGCTCCAAATCAGGGTTTGAGTTGATTTACATCACTGCTTCCTACATGCTGTTCTGCATTATATCACAGTGCCATACAAACAAATATGCGCAGTAATAGCATCCAACAGAGTTTATTTGTTTTTTATATTTAGTTTACCCTTTAAACAATAAAAAAAACATAGAATTCTAAAAGTGGCGTCACTTTTTTGTTTAATATTTTTAATTAACTGTTTGAGTGCAAGGGTTATGTCAACAATTAGTGTTACCTTTGAATATATAAAAAAATAAGCCCCATTTTAAAACTACATATTAAAACTGCATATTACACGATTTTATATACAATATATATATATATATATATATATATATATATATATATATATATATATATATATATATATATATATATATATATATATACATACATACACACACACATACACACACACACACACACACACACACACACACACACACACACACATACAATATACACACATATTTCTTCAATTGGCAATATAATGAAATTCTGGCAAGCAAGTAGTTAAAAAGACCATAAGTTTGTGACTGCTGAGCAAGAACTATTAAGACACAAAACAATAAATCTTTTTAGCTTGTTATATCTCCCTCACATCTGAGTGTGAAACAGGATAGGGGGTTAAAAGAATAACATCCAAGCAGCCCAGCACAAGTATGGCCCAAGAAAGGGAGGGGGGATGTTAGCTTATCAGTGCTTAGGGTGATGTCAAAGGCTCCCTTCACAAATAAACATTTTTAACTTACTGAGTCTTCCTTAGGTACAGATCCCTCTGTCTCCCATGAACATTAGCAAGACCACAGCCACAGTAAGAAGAAGGACACATTCCTTACATAGCACTAAGCAGCAGGAGGACACAGGCTCTTCCCTGAGAATGAAGGGGTTGTAAATGCAGCGCTACTGAGGGAAAGATTTGATTTATAGTTCTCTTATCAGGCAGCGTTCCCACTTGTTATATAACAGCTGGCTGTGTAGGCTGCATTTCCCCTCAGTTCCTAATCGCTTCACTATATTGTGCTGAGCTCAGCATATGGAATTGCATGAGGTCCTGTCCCTAGCCCCCTACTGACCTCACAACAGTGTGAATGTCCACCGGCTGCAATATACTTTATTTCAGGTCAGGATCATCTCTCCTCCTGGGCACTCGTGTTATTAAGCAAGTTCTCTCACTGCAGCTGTAATACAGTATGGCTATGTGATGAGATCGTAACATGTTTTTTTTTTTTTCCTGATCTAAGGGACAGAAGATTCAGAATCATTAGCATTTCCCATTAGAAAATGCTAATGATTCTGAATCTTCAGTCCCTTAGATCAGGAAAAAAATAACATCATGTTACGATCATCACATAGCCATACTGTATTACAGCTGCAGTGAGAGAACTTGCTTAATAACACGAGTGCCCAGGAGGAGAGATGATCCTGACCTGAAATAAAGTATATTGCAGCCGGTGGACACTGTGTAAGTCTTCTGAGTGACTGCTCTGCTGGCCTGGCTGGGAGGGTATGCGAGTGACTGTGCAGTGTGTGTAGCATGGGGGGGAGGGGATTGGGGAATAGACTTTGATGAATAAGCTATCATTACTTACCGGTCTGTCTACTCTGACACCGGTCTCAGTCACAGTGACACAAAGTTCCATGTGGGACAGACTCCCTCGGCAGGCACTCTCTTGCTGCAGCTCCCCTTGCTCACTTGTTCCCGCCAACAGCCGCCCCACGTCACTGCTTCAAAAAACCCGGCCGGCACGCCTCCCCAGCAGTACTGATGCTGATTGGCTGTGGTCACCTCCATCTCATAGAGGCGGTTTTGAGAACTGCCTCTATTGGAGAGAGGCATGGGCCCGGTGAGACACCACTGGGTGGTGCTAGCTCATAATGAGCACTAAACAGTAGTCGGCATCCATATTGCGCAATTACTGGAGGGCAGCGGAGCAGCTCACTGCCTCTTAATTGCGCAACATGGATGGGTGGCAATGGGAATGGATGTTATTGCATCTGTGTAGCCAGCAGGGGGGGTCACAAAATGTAAAAAAAATACACAACTTTTTTTTTATTTTTTAATCATAAATAAAAACTTCTTTTTCTGATTGGACAGGGGAGGCACTGCCTCCCTTGCCTCCTATTACTACACGTCACTGATGTCTATGTTCCAAGAGTGTATTGGACATTGAGAAACATGTACAGTAAGATTCTGTAGTGTTCAATAAAAGTTTTATTGAAAAATTAAGGTGTTATAGTAATTTTAATAAAATCACGATTAAATCGCAATCGCTTTAAAAAAATAAAATAAAAAAAAATTGCGATTTTTTTTTTTTTTTTTTTTTTTTTTTTTCCCACCCATATCGCCCATCCCTAGATTCAACCAACATGCAGGCAGATGATGTAACCTGGCATCCGGGAGTCTGGTTTAAAAACAGAAGCAGCAGCCTTATATGCCCTATTCCCAAATATCACCTTCAGTGTATGAGCGCCATTTTCTGCTCCTGGCGCACGTGCACATGTGGCCACGCCCCTTCCGGGATAGTCCGTTCACTACCATTAGTGTGCATCACACCGCCACTAACCAATCACGTCTCCAGGGCGATGGGGCCAAACACATGGCTCTGTGCATGTCAGTCAGGTAGTCAGAACAATCGGGTAATAATAAGGCAAATTGTTGCAGCGTCAAACATAAAAACACTCAAAATCATCGTAACACTGTACACGGTTGAAGATTGCTTATTGTGAAAGTCATAATTCCTATAAAGCCAGTAGTGTGTTGTGTGGAACGAGGGGTATATAGTGAAACAGAATGGGGATCCGTTCAATTACGTTGCGGGGGAAATGGGAATTGGCAAAACAAACCAATCAGAGGAGATGCAGGTTTTTGCAAAAGAATGTGTTATCCGATTAAAGGGCCAAAGTCCATCTGGATATTAAGATCCCTTGGCTCCCCTGTGTCCAAAGTGTATATCCACTTGGTTTCGAGTTGTAATAAACGTCTCCCATGGTTGCCACCTCTAGCCAGAGGAGGTATGTGATCAATGATCATAGTCCTGAGACTGGAGACACTGTGTTTGTTCATCAAAAAGGGGGGAGCCACCGGCTGGTCAGAAGACCCATTCTTAATTGCTTCCCTGATGGCATATCTATGATTAGCCATCCTCTCCTTGAACGTGGTAATCGTTTTCCGTACATAGAAAAGGGAACAGGGGCAAATGAGAACATACACCACATGGGTGCTGTTGCACGACAACCTGTGTCGGATTTTGTACTTTTTATTTGAGTGGGGGTGTTGGAATGTAGTCCCTGTCAACATCCCATTACATGTGACACAGTCACCGCATCTGTAATATCCCTGTTTTGAAGGCTTCAACCACGTATCCCTCTGGTAGGATTCCCTGGGGTCTGTTTTGACCAAAATGTCACGAATATTCCTGGCTTTTCTGTAAACCATACGTGGAGGTCTCTGCTTCCAATTAGTCAGACTCCTATTAGTCTGTAGGATGTCCCATCTGTTGTGAACAGCCTCATGTATGTGTGCATGGGCTGGCGTAAACGTTGTGATGAAATTCAGGCTGGGATTGTCGATGGTCCTTTTTTTCTACTCAAGAGTCCCCTGGGTCTGATGTTCCAATTTCTTTCTCACAGAGTCCACATCCACTCGTAAATACCCTCTCGCACATAATTTCTCGCACATCATATCCAACAGTGTATATGTATGTATGTGTGTATAATAAATAAATAAATAAATATATATATATATATATATATATATATATATATATATATATATATATATATATATATATATATATATATATATATAAAAAATATATAGTGGATATAAAAAGTCTACACACCCCTTTTAAAATGTCAGTATTCTGTGATGTAAAAAAATGAGACAAAGATAAATCATTTCAGAACTTTTTCCACCTTTTTTTTTTTTTCTTCAAAATTTTTATTATTATTCTCCAACAGAAAAAAAAAGTTGAGAAATTACATAATTGTGCGCCACGCAGGGCATCATATTGTGTAGTCATAGAAATTATACAAAATATAATATTAAATAAATCCTGCTTTATAGCTTTTTCCTTTTTTTTTTTTTCTTTTTCTCTAAACACCAAAAAGAGAAAAATAAATAAAAGAGATAACAATAAATCAAAAAAAGATATTATAACAAAGCAGAACAATTAGTTTTGGAGAATTTAATTTACATATTTTATTCGTACATGACCTTTTAATGTTATTGCTTGTTATAGCTGAACATTTGTTCAACCATACATCTATCGTTAATGTAAATATTAAAGATTGTTTAACTCCTCTAGTATATATAACTGTTCAGCTCTATAACTAACAATTGCAGAACATTGAACAAATAACCACACACCTAACTTACAAAAAAAAAAAAAAATTTAAACGCTAAGCCTCGCCTCCCCCAATCCCTTTTACACTAAGTCTCTCCCCTTCTCTACTCCCTTCTTCCAACTTTTTATATCAACTATTTCTCCAGGATAACGGGTATCTATTTAATAATATCAATTGTTGAAATAAGGGGGAATCCCTTAATGGAGATATCATTTGTATTTGCGTCTGGACTGGGAGTGATAATATAACATTTTCCCATTTAGCCAAAAAGGTTGTTACTTTAGTATCTAAACAGATTAAAGGATCTTTAATATCTATTGCTAATTGGAACAGCATATTATTAACAAAAGCTGAGATAGCAGGTGCTTTTCTATCTTTCCGACCTCTAAGAATCAACTGTCTTGCAACTAGTATAGCTGTATTGACTAACTGCTTATTCTGTATGTCCTTCTCATCCATAAGCAATAACACATATTCTAGTTTAAATTTGACTCTAATAGGTATGAATTTATTCAACCAATATACTATCTTACACCAGAACTGCTGAATCTTCGGGCATAGATAAAAAAATATGTGAGATCAGCTTCTGTTGATTTACATCTTGGACAATTAGTAAAGCTTTGTCTATTCCACTTTTTCCACCTTTAATGTGACATATAGACTGTACAACTCAATTGAAAAACAAACTGAAATGTTTTAGATAGAGGGAAGAAAAAATCTAAAAAAATAATAATATGGTTGCATAAGTGTGCACACCGTTAAACTAATACTTTGTTGAAGTACCTTTTGATTTTATTACAGCACTCAGTCTTTTTGGGTATGAGTCTATCAGCATGGCACATTTTGACTTGGCAAGATTTGTCCACTTTGCAAACACACTCTAAATCTGTCAGATTGTGAGGGCATCTCCTGTGCACAGCCCTCTTCAGATCACCCCACAGATTTTCGTTTGGATTCAGGTCTGGGCTCTGGCTGGGCCATTCCAAAACTTTAATCTTCTTCTGGTGAAGCCATTCCTTTGTTGATTTGGATGTATGCTTTGGGTCGTTATCATGCTGAAAGATGAAGTTCCTCTTCATGTTCAGCTTTTTAGCAGAAGCCTGAAGGTTTTGTGCCAATATTGACTGGTATTTGGAACTATTCATAATTCTCTCTAGCTTAAAGGGACACTGAACCCAAATTTTTTCTTTTGTGATTCAGATAGAGCATGCAATTTTAAGCAACTTTCTAATTTACTCCTGTTATCAATTTTTCTTCATTCTATTGCTATCTTTATTTGAATAAGAAGGTATCTAAGCTTTTTTCTTGGTTCAGACCTCTTGACAGCACTTTTTGATTGGTGGATGAATTTATCCACCAATCGGCAAAGACAACCCAGGTTGTTCACCAAAAATGGGCCGGCATAAACTATTGTTTATTGCCTGATTATTGATAATGCCCTTTTTTTTTCTTTTTTTTTTTTTTTTTCTTTTTTTTTATGTATATATTAATCTGTGAATGTGAATGTAATGTGAGAGTAAGTAATAGCACAATTGCACCTGGCTAAATACTGTATGAATTATGACAAAGTAAATGTCTGTATAATTATGTTAAACCACTAATAAAAATTAATAAAAAAAAAATGGGCCGGCATCTAAACTTACATTCTTGCATTTCAAATAAAGATACCAAGAGAATAAAGAAAATTTTATAATAGGAGTAAATTAGAAAGTTGCTTAAAATTGCATGCTCTATCTGAATCACGAAAGAAAAAATTTGGGTTCAGTGTCCCTTTAACTAAGGCCCCAGTTCCAGCTGAAGAAAAACAGCCCCAAAGCATGATGCTGCCACCACCATCCTTCACTGTGGGTATGGTGTTCTTTTGGTGATGTGCAGTGTTGTTTTTGCTCCAAACATATCTTTTGGAATTATGGCCAAAAAGTTCAATCTTGGTTTCATCAGACCATAACACCTTTTCCCACATGCTTTTGGGAGACTTCAGATGTGTTTTTGCAAAATGTAGCCTGGCTTGGATGTTTTTCTTTGTAAGAAAAGGCTTTCGTCTTGCCACTCTACCCCATAGCCCAGACATATGAAGAATATGTGAGATTGTTGTCACATGTACCACACAGCCAGTACTTGCCAGATATTCTTGCAGCTCCTTTAATGTTGCTGTAGGCCTTTTGGTAGCCTCCCAGACCAGTTTTTTTTCTTGTCTTTTCATCAATTTTGGAGGGACGTCCAATTCTTGGTAATGTCACTGTTGTGCGATATTTTCTCCACTTGATGATGACTGTCTTCACTGTGTTCCATGGTATATCTAATGCCTTGGATATTCTTTTGTACCATTCTCCTGACTGATACCTTTTAACAATGAGATCCCACTGATGCTTTGGAAGCTCTCTGTGGACCATGGCTTTTGCTGTGGGATGCGACTAAGAAAATATCAGGAAAGACCAACTAGAACAGCTGAACTTTATTTGGGGTTAATCAGAGGCACTTTAAATGATGGCAGGTGTATGCTGACTCCTATTTAACATGATTTTGAATGTGATTGCTTAATTCTGAACACAGCTACATCCCCAGTGTGCACACTTATGCAACCACATTATTTTAGTGTTTTGTTTTCGTCCCTCCACCTTAAAGATTTCAGTTTGTTTTTCAATTGAGTTGTACAGTTTATAGGTCACATTAAAGGTGGAAAAAGTTATGAAATGATTTATCTTTGTCTAATTTTCTTTACATCACAGAAACCTGACATTTTAACAGGGATGTGTAGACTTTTTATATCCACTGTGTGTATATATATATATACACACACACACTTTTTTTTTTCTTTTCCTTTTTTTTTCCTTTTTTTTTTGGTAAACACCAACAGAGACTTTAGTGTAGGCCATGGAATTCAGAACCCTCACCCTCCTACATGATACAATTCAGTGCATAATTTCTGATTTGTTTAGTTAAGTCTAAACTTTTGACTTTATATACAAGCATGTTAATGTTGCATGGGGAGAATATGGATATTTTAAAATCCAATTTTATGGTGTAACAGCTGTCTTATTTAACACTTATTGTAGTTTTAAATGGAAAAAATAAAATTTTAAATCTTTCCTGACTTGAAGAGACTAGAATGATATCAAAAAAACAAAATGTTGTCCATAAATCAATGTCAGTAATGTCTGATTGTTGGAATTTTCTCTATCAAGGATCAGAGTGAGTTTTAAGTTGTATCAACAGCTCATGAAACTGAATAGCTGAGTGTAAATAATATGTAATGGCAATCGATTTGATCAAGTAGGTTTATATTATACTACATCAGTGTGACGTCTCTCTTTACAGATAATGCAACAGTGATACCTACCCAGGCCTACCACCCTCTGGGATCCTGCCCTTGTAATCTAACCGCTGGAGCCTGTGATGTTGGTTGCTGTTGTGATGCGGTAACAGTTTGTTTCAGCCTTTGTCTTTAAATGATGTTTAATATGACATATGATATGTTAAAAATTGTGCTGGAGGATTTGGTAAGTCTCAGAGGTAGGGGGTCTTGAGGTCCAGCAGGTGTTAGGTGTGTTAGGTACAATAGGCAGGGGACTGGATGTTGTTTACATTCAGGGTTGGGTGCTGTAAATGTTTTTTCAACTTCAGCATTATGTTCAAGTATTGGGGAAATTAGACGTTTCTTAGTAGCTTATACAGAAATAGGTCCCAATGTTTAATGATGGTGTCAAGAGTACAGAACATATAAATGAACTCCTGTTTTTTTTGTTTTTTTTGGAAAGCTCAGAAGATCCATAACATATAGGAATTATATATTATTCTATAGGTACTGCTACTTATACAATGTTAGTTTTTATTGTAATTTATTTTCACTCTGTCCCAGGTCAGATGATTCTTTTGGTTGTGTCAGTATAGTTATAAGAATCTTAGTAGTGCTATCCAAATAATATATCAGTTTATGGCAGGGTTACAAACACAATATAAAAAAAAAAAATAGCAACCCTAATCAACCATGCATCTACTAGACCATACAATTAATATAAATACCTGAATTCTTTTATTTAGTTAATATCCATGAACATATTGAAATATATTTGCAATAAAAGGAAACTAAATAATATTATAGGCGCTTGAAAACTATTTAAATATGCTATGCAAAATTCCTACACGCTTATCTTAAGAAACCAGCCTTATATACAAGTCTTTTAACATCCAAGCAATACAATTCTAAACAGTGTTTATAAAACAATAGGATAATATATATATTCTGCTATTTAACTGCAATTTATCCTAATACAATATTGACTTAAAAGACCAGAACTTTCACAGATAAATCACTTAGTCTACCAAATACAAATTTAAATGATATCTAGGCTGGGGTTATCAATTTAAAATACAATTTATTTATTTGACTCTGCCAGGCCCAGCAATAGTAATTGTTTACTTTAAATGCTTGCATACAAATAGGTAGGCTAAGAGCTATCTAGGACAATGACACACAGTTTAAAAGTATAATCTGCTCTTTAAATCTATTAACTGTAAAGGCTATGCATATGACTTATCTTACAAAACCCAGAAAACTGTATCTTTAAACTGCAGTGACTTTAAAATATCACATGTAATTAGCAGCCCTTTTCTTATACTATATATATATATATATATATATATATATATATATATATATATATATATATATATATATACATATATATATATATATATTCACGTTACCAAAATGAGATCCAACTTCAAGATTTTTTTCACACCTCATATAAAATAAGTGTAATTGCAATGGAATAGGAGTAGTATGGCCCACTTTGTTTTTATAGTTTGACTGTGTCCCACGCAAAACAGTTTCAGCCCATTACAAAAACTCTGCAGCCAGTGTTTCTCCTTCCTTCTGCATACAACTTATTGTCTAATCATAGGTGTGAAATATGGGTGGCCCTTCGAAACCTTGTCCCTCTATTGGATAATCTGAATATCCCATTTCCAACAGCCAAAAAGCTTTCTGGCTGTAGTTCTCTCATAGCAACACCGGGAGGCAGCATTACAATTAGACAGCACAAACAAAATGCAGCATGACAAAGAAATACAGTTATACATTTAAGCATCTTTCTTTAAAATGTATAATAACTCCCATAATTTCTTGTATTAATCTCTCCCAATATTAATTATAGGTGAAGCGGCATCAGATTAATTTCCTGATCGTTTTGATATGAAACATCAAATACATCTAGCATTATATTAAAATAATGTATATTTCATTTAGCCTAACAGAAAATTTATATCTCATAGTCATATCAAAGTAACTTCCATATCTTCATCTCACTATATTTTAAAAGATGTATTTGAAACTTTATAAATATTTATTGCACATTCATATGATATGATATTTCATTTCATGCAGGCATTCCATCTGAAATAAAGTAATAAGTGTCATTAATTATTTCTTTCCAGGTCCACAAGTGTTTATTTATATTCTTAAAAACACAGAGGTTAAGTAAGATCTTTTATGTTTTCAAAATTATATATATATGCACATTTATTTCTATGTAGATCTGAGATTATCTGTCTGAAAAATATAAACAAAACAGAGGTTATTACACATTTTTGACTGACTAAAACAGTTACCTCCCAAGCTTAGCAAATACCCATGTAATAATAATAGAGAATTAGACAATTTCTCAAATTTCTATATTTAATACATTCTGGGGCATGCATTCAAACAGAAAAAAAATAAATTGATGTTTATTTGCTGCCTGCTTATGTGAGCTTCCAGAGTCACACCTCAGCATCTGTCTTTTGTTTTCCAAGGCTTTCATTGCTCCACATGGGGTCAATCCACGAGTAGTTGTAAAAGTCTTAATACAGCATATCTCCTGTTTAGCCAGCAGTGTAGATGTGTATTTGATGTTTAAACTAACACCTATGTGCATAAAAGCTGTTTCTCTATGATTTTGATCAGTTCCAAAATTGGTATTTCAGACATTTCGTCTCCATATATTTTGTGTGGTGTTACCTATCTGACAATCTATCCTCTTAATTTGCCTTTTATGACTCCTGTTCTCTTTCAAAATTACTTCCCCCAACATTCCTCTAAGTGACTGTATTAAATTGGGCAGGCCAAATGTTCCATTGTATCAAAGTGCTGTCATTTAACATTGGTTCCCAGGCAATCATACAGAGGTTCCTGAAACTGTGTTAATTTTAGTTCCTTGCTAAATTATACAATTGCATAATTTAACATATTGAGTGTGTGAGATCTCCTGTGTAATTGAAGAAGTGGGAGAGAACTGAACCTGTCTGAAGTCAGTTCTGAATGCAATGAGTTATTTTCTACTGATCAGTGAAAATATTTGATCAAAGATACAGATTTATTAATCTTGAAATATATGATCAAAATATATATTTATTAATCTCACATATACCTTGACATAAATCCCCCTTCCAATTTTAAATAGATGTAGGACACATGTATTTAAATTGGCCTAAAGTCAATGGTATTTGATGAGGATCAACCGTATATCTCAGTTCATTTTATGACACTTCATTCTCCCTCTATAACTTGTAGTTGGGATCTTGGATGACACGCTCGCAATTGATTGATATGGACCCATTTATCTATGAAACCTTCATTTTTGGGGATTCTTATTTTATAGGCCACTAGAGATATTTTGTCAGTAATGGCAAAAGGACCTTTCCATGAGGGAAGACATTTCTTCTCCTTAACCTGATCTCTTCCAAAGTTATAAAGATAAACTTTATCATTTATTTCATATTCCTTTTTGGATGTTTTGAGATCATAATAGGTTTTAGTGGCAGTTGCGGCTCTTTCTAAATTCCTTTGAGCAAATGCAAAGGCATATTGCAGGTGCTTTCTTAGGTTTTCCACACATTGATGTGTATTGGCAGCATTTATCAAGTTTTGGTCTGATGTACGGTACAGCAGATGCTGAGGTAGAACCATTCTTCTACCAGTCATCAGTTCAAAAGGTGACATCTTGGTAGCACTACTTGGAGTTGCTCTTAATGCCATTAAGACTAGAGGTAGTTTTACATCCCAGTCTTTACCTGTTTCACTCACAAACTTTTTGAGGATTTTAACAATGGACTGGTTGTAACGCTCTACACCACCACTTGAGGCAGCTCTATAAGCAATATGGAGCTTTCTTTTAACCCCTAGTATTTTCCACATTTTTGTCATCACTTCGCTAGTGAAGTGGGTCCCCCGATCTGATTCGATTCTTTGGGGCAAACCAAATCTTGAAAACACATGGTTGATGAGCAATGCTGCACATGTTTCAGCACTATTGTTAGGTGCACTAATGCATTCTACCCATTTAGTGAACAGGCATGTCACGGTTAACATGTATTTGTTACCTCTTGATGATCTTGTTACTAGGCCAATAAAATCAATTTGTATATCTGACCATGGCATTACCATCCCCCTTTTCTGCAATGGTGCTCTATGCGTTGGTGCAGTGGGTTGGAACTGTGGACAGATTAAACAACCTTGACAGTAGGTTTGAACATCTTTCAACATGTGTGGCCAAAAAGCATAATCACGTAATATTTCATACGTGAGTTTGGCACCACGATGACCAGATGTGGGAGCATCATGGGCATATTGAAGCATTAGACCTCTGAACTTGGTGGGTACTACCCACTGCTGGATGCCAGTTTTGGAGGTTCTAATTAACAAACCCTCCTGTAACTTGAATTGTGATTTAGATTTTATTAAGATTCTAAGATCTTCCTTGCCAATATAATCATCTTTTGAGATGGGGTTGCTTTCAGGATCTTCTATGTGTTTATAGAAGATGCCTACAATGGGGTCTTCTTTTTGACTAGTGATCAGGTCCTCACTAGGAGAATCCTGACTCCATTGTACCAAATTAGGCTCACTCTGTTGTTTTGCCTGGTTTCTGGTAATGGCTTCTACCTGAATTGCACCCATTAAGTGGTCAATATTAAGGAGTTCTCCAGTTATGGCTCCTTGTTTGGCTAATGAATCCGCAAGGTCATTGCCTTCCTTATCCGGACCTAGAATTCTGGAATGACCCTTGGTCTTTTTCCAGTGTATGGTTAAATCATTGGATACCACCAGATTATCAATCTCGCAGAACAACTTGCCATGCTTGACTGGTTTGTTATTGCTTTTCTGCATGCCATTTCTTTTCCAAGTTGGCAGGTATTCAACAAAACTGTCACGCACATAATTTGAGTCAGTTATGATCACAAATTCATGAATACCATGTTCAATAGCCATTTCAATGGTTTTGAAAACAGCAGTTAGTTCTGCAACCTGACTGGATCTTGGTCCAATGTTGAAACCTATAGATATATTTGGGAATCCATTTGCCCCAGTTATACCAATGCCAGCGACTAATCTGCGCTCATTATCAATAGTGGCATGGTAAGAACAACCATCAACATATACCCAAGGTAATGTTTGACAATGGTCCCCATTGTACATTTTATATGGGGAAAGCAATTGTTCCTCCAGAAAATCATCTTCTGAGAATTCTTCCCCAGTATCTCTAGCAGTACAGTCGTGGAGCTCAGCAAGTCCCTGTGCAACTGGATTCTTTTTATTCTGCTTGTAGCGAATTTCTAATGGCCAGCCTTGCAAGGAAAGAGTCCACGCTGTTATGCTGCTATTAGACAAATTCCCATCTCTTATTCTCTCACTTTGTAAATATAGCAAAAGCTGGTGGGCCGTTTCTACAATAATTTTCTCGCCCTGTATATAGCTGCGGAAATTTTGTAGAGCCCATACGGTAGATAAGAGGGCTTTTTCGCAATCGTTAAACTTCATTTCTACTGGGGATAGATTTTTGCTTGCATAAGCAATGGCTTTGTTCAAATTATCATGCTTTTGGTACAGCACTCATGCTTACATCTGTGTACCCTGTTTCTAAGTAGAAAGGTTTGCCACCTTCAGGGTACGCTAAGCAAGGTGCTTGAGTGAGTTTTCTCTTCAGCTCTCTGATGGCTGTCTCTTGAGACTCACTCCAGTGCCATTTCACATCTTTCTTTAGAAGAAGTAGTAGTGGTTTAGCTAATTCCGCATAATTATCAATGAATAATTCGTCATACCCAGGAATGATCTCAATTCCTTTAAGTTAGTTGGGTTTTTAGAATTTACTATAGCTTCAACCTTTTTCTTCTGGGGATTTAATCCGTCAGAGGTAACTTCATGTCCCAAGAAGTTTACACAAGTGCGGCACCATTGAGCTTTTTGCAGGGATAATTTGACACCTGCCCTTTTAAGTTGGCTGAGGACGTGTTTAAGCTCTGCGATGTGTTTTTCAAAGTCTGTGCTTTTTATTTTTTTTTATTTATTTTTTTTTAATATTTTTATTGAGGCGATGCAGATATACACAAAACAGTTACAAGTCATAGGGCAACAACACAAGTACAGTATTGCAAAATACATTGAACGCGTAGTTAGATATCTCATCTAGCAGGAAATTCAATCACACCTAGTCAATTCTAATTATCACCCTACAACATTTCGCCTCGTTTTACTAATAAAGCTGCATATCGTCCTCGATGGGACAGAGATCCACAAAGGGGATCTGAAATCTAGACTATAGTTGAAGACATCTGAATACAATAACATCATATGGTTACAGAAAAAACTAAACAAACACATTATAACATACTGACAAGTGTGAACTGATGGTTCAGGTTGGCCTTATATGGGTGTCGTGAATTAATTCAGGTACTAAAATAGATGGCACTAAAATTGTTCACTTTACCATTGCTGCGGCTGCCACCGCGTAACAAAAATAAGGAGTTCTCGTATTGGAAACAACTGCAATTATAGCAACTAATCTACGTGAACCTTGATCCTCACAGCCTAAGTTCAGTTATATTGAAAAAATATATAGAGTAACGGTTATGTTGAAAGTTAATAATCATAGGGGTAGACAAACAGAAGATCCTGCAAGCCTTCTACACACTACTATGTGAGCAAGCAAAACCAAGGCTCTACGGACAGAGCAGAGACTGCTGCACTCTGCTAAAAGGGAGTGTGGAGGACAAATTATTTATCCCTTGCCACACAGATGTGGGGGGGGGGGGGGCGGATCCAGACCCGGTCCAAGGGGATATTCTCATTAAGCTTCGCTTATAGCCGGGGGCTTCAAAATGACACTCAAGATTAACTCTAGGGGCGTTAAATCTAACATGTGGTTAATAGTGCATGACAAAACTTGCTGGAATGCTAGGGAGACGTAATAGGACTCCGAAACACCCCATTCGTATGATCTACTTAATATATATCAGCGCATACAATAGTCCAAACGCTGCCCCAGTGAATGCACTGATATTAAAAAAACATTCTTACATAGGAAAGATAGCTTATACAGTTAAAGTAGTCCACAACCCATAGTAATACATATACTTTGCAATGGGTATGCAAAGACAAAATGTTATAGTATCAAGGGTGATGTACACATGTGATCTGAGCTAAGTTACAGGCAGGCAATTTAAACATGTGGTGCAATCCCCCTTGTCTTATGCTAATCCTACTTTAGATCCTCGCATATGGTTACATTGTCCTGTACATACAATAAAGCATATCCCCCATCCTTGTAGTAGAGTCCCAGTGTTATCCGCACATGATTGATATATGTAGTTATCTAGGTATACCATGATAACCTGGAAGCGGGGGTGTAACCCATTGATATCCCTGAACACTTTGGCGGTAAACATAAAAAAAAAGGGAGAACACTAGTATGCAGTAGTGAGAAATGACTCCATACGAGAGCTGCTCTATGATCTGCGAGACAGACTGACTAGGACAATGTGTTCAATATGTATGACAACCTCCAACTTTATAAGTTAGCCCAGGACAGGGATAAATTGGAGAGCAGGCAGTGGGCGGTGTGTGAAGTTCCCGCCCGGCCCAGTAGTTCTTAGTGTTTCCATTACCCAATTCCAGATCGCTCTAGTTGAAGTAAGCACAGCTCTCTGGGAAGGGGGGTATCTCCCAGGTTCCACGACCCAGTACAGTCACAGCTCTGAGAGTTGAACAAAACACGAGTGGCCGCACCACCAGGCGCCCCCCATACAAAGTTCAAGTACCTTCTTCGCCTCTTGGCGAGGACCCCCAGTGTGGCAACGTCCCGGCTGTGCGGCAATTGCGCTACATCCTCCCGCCCCGTCTCACTCTCCCCCAGCAAACCGGGATAGAGTTGCTCAACCTGAGCCGCCAGTGTTCCATTCTTGTGCGATGCGGGGTCTGGCTCGGCAGGCAGGAGGATGGCTGCTGGTAGGTCCATCATTATCACTGACGTATAGGCGCTAGGTGGAGGGTCCTTTCCGGCACAGGTATCGGTCTTATGCAGCGTCTCGGTGGTAGCACTGTCCTGTCCTCCTATTAGCTCCTCCATGTAGGCCTCACTGCTCCCCGGTTTGCCGGTCCCCTTGGGAGCGTAGCCCTCACTGCCATATAGGCCGCTGTGTTGGAGCCCAGGAATAGTGTCTTCAGCTTTAGGTGGCTCAGCCCGGTCCTCCTCTATGCCCATGATTTCCATGAGCCGGTCAAATCTGCAGTGTATCCGGTACTCAAATTCAGCAAACCGTGTCTGCACCTGAAAAAGGAGACTCTTTTGGGTCATCATGTCGGGCAGTAAAGCACGCTCTTCAAAGATGGCGCTTCAGTCTGGAGCGGCAGCTCAATAAGGCAGTATTGTAAAGTCCTCTCTTCCCTTGTTCACTATTTTTTAAAAGCTATGTACTTAGGGTATGTGACCCCTGTAGCTCATGGGCAAAATTACCCCAAATACCAGTCTCTAGTAAGCTAATAATAAGTTTAATCGCCTTTTCACTCAGGAGCTCCTTCTAGTTGCATCCACTTAGCTCGGCAGTCCAAAGTCTGTGCTTTTGATTAAAACATCATCAACATATGATAAGGTCCCCCTTTCCAGTGTGTCAGGCATAGCCTTATGCATGAATACAGCAAATTCATGTCCAGAATTTATGTATCCAAATGGAAGTCTCTGGAATGCATACTGAACCTTTTGGAAGGAGAATGCTAGCTTATATTGGTCCTCTTTATGTACCTTTATGGTCCAATATCCCTGTGCACAATCAATGGCAGTGAATATTTTGGATCCCTGCATTTGTGCTAGGCATTGGTCAATATATGGCACAGGCCAGCCAGACATGTATACTCGTTTGTTTAGCTGTCTTAAGTCGGCACACAAACGCCATTGTCCATTGGGCTTCAGGACACCTAGAATAGGATTATTATAAGAGCTGTGCACCTGTCGGATAATACCTCTTTCTTCCAAATTCCTTATGTTCTCTGCAAGAGAATCATATGAGGCTAAGGGAAGTCTGTATTGTTTGACAAATACAGGTGGCGCATTAGGATCTGTTTGTATCCTTGCAATGTGCAAGTCTGTAGTACCACAGTCATAAGAATCCTTAGCAAAAATATCCTTG
Organism: Bombina bombina; assembly: GCF_027579735.1. Classification (NCBI taxonomy): domain Eukaryota; kingdom Metazoa; phylum Chordata; class Amphibia; order Anura; family Bombinatoridae; genus Bombina; species Bombina bombina. The sequence goes on from NC_069500.1 coordinate 366,818,342, forward strand.
TACTCCATCAGGAGTTCTCGCAGCTGTTGGCGTTCATCATCGCTGGAACAGCCATTAGCTAAGGATATTTGCTCTTCGACTATTTGCTGAAATCCTGGAAAGATTTCAGGCTGTCCTATTTCATAGGCTTCTTCCAACCTAGAGGTGAGATCCCCTTGATTATAGTTTACATTGCTCCCATGACTCTGGGTATTGGGGTAATCTTGCTGTTTGATTGGTTGATCAAACACTAGAGAGGCTTCTTCAATTTTACAGATGCCTTCCTCTGAACTGAAGGGATAAATAGACTGAACATTAAATAGACCCTCTGGCATAGATGCAAAGGATTGTTCTATTAATTGTTCTTCAGTTAGGTATCCTTCAGGTATTAGCCCAATTACATTATTCTGGAATCCAAAAGTGTAATAACTTGATTCCAGTGCATATCCTATGGTAGTTCCCTTGGATAAGGTTATATCCTGTGGGGTCATGTTATGTACAATAATATGTATTGGAATAGTTCCAATATTCACCATAGGAGTGTAAGTCACTGTGACACCCAAATTTTGTATTCTATGGGAGAGGCAAATCAGTGTTTCAGAAGTTTTTAATTTCTGACCTCTCTTTACCTGTAAGGGTAAAAGAAATTTATCAACCCCAGCAGGAATTATAACATCGCTAGATACCTGCATATTCACAGCATATGGCAATTGCTGGTTTGATTTCAGGGCTGCATTTTCATCCTGAAATACTTCAGGGTCCCCCTTTAACCTGCTCCAGAGGCAAGAATTAATCAAATCTATTTGTATGGCATATCTATGTAAGATATCATTGCCAATGTATATTTGATTATGGGGAGTATTTAAAACTAAAAACAGGTGCTTCACTGACTTATTGCCAATAGAGATAGATAATAAGCACTTAGCTGTGATGTTATAGCTTTCAGACCTGTCATCCAGGCCGTTGACACAGTGGTCTTGGGGAGAAAGATATTTAATCACTTTAGGTTCAGCTATCTGCGCTAATAAACCTTCGCTTATATAGCTAGCTTCCTGTTTTAAGTTTATTTTAGCATACTTGGTTTTACCAAGGTCATGTACTTGTATAGGGATAAATAGATCCTCTTTAACTCTCTCAATCCCTGTGAGGTATTGAGTGTGGCCTCCCCCCTTAGGGATTTTATGATCCCCCTTGTGGAGTGATATGGTTAATACATCGCCATCTAGGGAAATATTCGCTATCTTTCCAGGCGATATTTTAAAAGTATTACCATCAGAGCCACTAAAAGGAGTCTGATCATCTATTTGTAGAATAGTGATTTCAGGTACAGAGTTATTCCTGAAATAAATCTCCACAGAATCTGGTTTCTCTTCCACCACGTGACAGCTATGTCGGGCGCGAGATATACCAGATTTTTCATAATTGATAGGTCTCTTAACTTGTGACCAAATTACATTATTTATGCAATCAATTATGGTGCTTAATCGTTTCAGGAGATCACTACCAATAATTAAACGATCAGTTGGCAGATCCACTATAATGACAGGGTGTCTTATGACCCTGTTCCCCAATTTAAATTTTAACCAGGCAGTACCGTAGACTTTTAGGGAGTCACCCCCAACACCTATTAGAGAACCGTCAAATTCTTTTATTTTAGGTTTGTGAGGTGTTAGCTCATTTAGCTGTGTGTAGTACCTGTGGGATAAGATAGTTGCCTGTGACCCAGTGTCAATTAATCCCCTGATAGGGTTGGAGACTGAATCTTGCAGCTCAACTAATACATAATATCTTCCTGCAGTTTCTACCATTTCACACATAAAATTGGCGTTAGCATACATTTGTGGGCTTCGCCACGTGTTACCTGAATTCGCCGTGTCATTCGATGCAGAGGAACCTTCATACCTACCTGTTTCCTCTATGACAGGGTCGGTTGGATTCTTTTGTACTGCATCTGTGGAGATAAGGTTAGGAGAGAGCTGCAATGGAAGAGATTTGTTAACTTTTCCCGGATAAGGTTGCTTGTCACCACAGTTAAATTGTCCGTTTTCGGTCTGTGGGGAGAGAACATGATTAGTATCATTGATATTTATTATTACATTTTGTATATCTCTCCCCTCCCCTTCAGGTGATACTGCAGTATTTATGACTGTGCCTGTGGTCCACTGCTGACCACTGGCTGTACCCCTAAAAAAGTATTGTTCGGTTGCTGAGCCGTAGATTTTTGACTCATATTAGCGATTTGTTCGCTCAACCGATTTAACTGGGTAAACAGCATATCTACCTGATTGTACAAGTTACCTCTACCCCTGGGCCTATCTCTTGGTGCCCCATTGTACTGATTCCTGGACCATTGGGTTCCCTCAGAATCAGGGCCGCTATTTCTATTCTGGCGTGGTTGCCCCTGGGGTTCAGCTTGTTCAGTATTAGTACTTTGGGGAGCATTATATACCTGGGGTGTCTGGTTACCCTGAGAATATCTTCGCCGCCTATTGTATCTACCCTTGCGCGGATACCAATTATTTGGTGAGTATTCTCTTTGTGAGTAATTATTCACCTGATTATGTCCCCCACTTTGGTTATAGTCTCCCTGCGCCTCAACCTGTGTAGGGGGAGGGGCAGAATTAAACCTCTGTGGAGATGGCCTGTTTTGACTGGCCACCTCTGCATAAGTCCTCTTTTTAGATTCTAAATTGAGGGGGCTAGGTGACACCCTAGTTTCTGCCACAATTTTGGGTTTTGACTCCTTTTTAACCCCCTGCTCACTGGACTGCTGAATAGAGTATAACTTTGTACTCTCTTTGATTAGCCATTCCAATGAGCAGTCCTCATCAAAATCTCTAGCTAAGTTGATTTTGATGGGTGTAGGCAGTGCTTCAAAAAATAAATTTACAAATTCTGAGCCATCAAATTTGGGATTATCTTCAGCCATACTGTACGCATTTTTCAATACAGAAAGGAATTCGATTGGACTCTGATTCGCACGACACTTTAAACCATATACCGCTATTTTCGCTGCAGTTTTAGTGCGATATTGCCCGAATTCTTTTCTGCATTGTCGTTTTACCCCATTCCAGGAATGAATATTCATATCCTTAAGTGAAGCAAAGAATTTATGATGCTTACTGTCAAATACCCAAGGCAGAAATTCAATTTTCAATTTCTCACTTGTAACATTCATTATAGCTAACGCATTTTCAAAAGCCTGTAAATGATCAATTACAGATGTTGTTCCCTTATTGGAGAATATAGGTACTGCGCGTTGTACGAAGGTGATTATTTTATGGGAATCATAGACTTTATCAGACTTACTCTGGGCTACCCTGTTAGAGCTTCCCTCCCCCGCGCCAGCTGCGCTACAGCTGTCCTCTGGATTTACATCCTGAGGGGATTGTCTATTCGGGAAATCTATTTCTGACCCGTTAGGGGTCATTTGTCTATACTGTTCCATATGTTTTTGTACCTCGTCCCTGACGCGTTCGCTAAAGGAGTTAGCATTATCTGCATTATTCTCACTACTAATATAGGGGTTTTCATTATGGCGATATGACCTTTTTAAATCGCTTAATTCTCTCTGGCTTTGCACAAGCTGTTTATTTAAATCTTGTATCTGTGCGATTAAGTCTGTATTATGCTTATCTAAGGCTGTTAGGTTTTGGGCAAGTTCATCCATTTTATTTTTGGCTATTTTTAAACCCTCTTCGCGAGGAACGAATACTATTTTCTAGCTCCTGTATTTGCAATCGTTTGTCTGTGACACAAAACGACATTTCGTCAATAATGCATATTAAAAGGGGCCAGCATTTTAGTATTAATTTGTCTCGCTTTTTGAGAGCCTTGCATTGATTAATCATTAATAATTCCTGGAAGAATTCATTCTCTTCATTCCACATATTATTATTAACGGTAATATTTTTAGCCCTAGTTTCAAGCATATCCACAAAATCATTTAATTCACCAGCAATATTTAACTTCCCTTTAATGTAACTTAAGATATCTTTCTTAAGGACCTGACCTTTAGTAATGGGTATTGTAATGGGACCAATTTCATCGCTATGTATAGAATTAAATGAGTCACTTCTGGCTACAGACATTATTGTATTGGTTTAGTATTTATTTAACTAAAACGCTAATACAATTTTTGCCAATAAAAAGAGAGAAGAGAAAAAAAAAATTTATATTTAAAAAAAAAAAATATTATTAATTTTTAAATATGAAAAATTAATATTCCGAAATATGAAAAATTTATAATTTTGATTAATTTTGAAAATATGAAAAATTAATATTTTTGACCAATTTTGAAATATGAAAAATTAATGTGGCTCTCTCTCACAGGACCTTCTGTCTCGGGACACATGCTTCCTGAGACCTTCCTGGGGGATTGTGACCACGGACGCCAGCCTTTTAGGCTGGGGAGCAATTTGGGACTCCTTAAAAGCTCAGGGTCTGTGAACTAGGGAAGAATTTCTCTTCCCATATAGAGTTGAGAGCAATCTTCAATGCCTTGACAGCTTGGCCCTAATTTTGTTAGTCTGGTTTCTCACATTCTAGTCGGAACATCACCTTTATGGCTTACATCAACCACCAGGAAGGAACCCGGAGTTCCTTAGCATTGAAGGAGGTGACTTGCTTTCTACGGTAGGCGGAAGCTCATGATTGTCTCCTATCTGCCATCCACATTACGGGGGTGGACTTCTGGAAGGTGGATTATGAGCAAACATGCTTTTCATTCCTGGGGAGTGGGCTCTCTATCCGGAGGTGTTATTAAGGCCAACCCTCAAGAGGGGGTTTCCAAAGTTGGTCTAGTCAAGACACCTAGCTTCCTAAGTACGATGCAAGGTCTAGAGATCCTCAAGCCGCTCTGATAATCGCTTTGGTGGTTCCTTGGATCTTCAATCTAGCAGCTCTAGTCCTTCCACGAGTCATTGCTCGTATCAAACAGGAGAGAGCTTCAATGTTTTCATTAGCTCCTACATGGCCTCGCAGGATCTGGTTTCTGGATATGGTGAAGAAATCATCTCTTCCACCTTTTGGAGGTTACCTCTTAGGAAGGACCTTCTACTTCAGGGTCCATTCCTACTTCTAAATCTGGATTCTCTGAGGCTGACTGCTTGGAGATTGAACACCTAGTTCTGTCCAGACATGGTTTTTCAGAAGCGGTCATTGAGTCTATGCTTCAGGCTCGTAAACCTGTTACTCGCAGGATTTACCATAAGGTATGACGTTAATACCTTTATGTGTGTGAAGCTACAGTTTTCTCATGGAGTCGGGTGTTTCTGAGCTTTCAACTCTGCAGTGTGATTTCCCTGTACCTTATCTTTCATACAGATAAGGCGGTCCTTTGTACTAAATTGGGGTTTCTCCCTAAAGTGGTGTCGGATCTAAACATCAATCGGGAAATTGTTGTTCCTTCTTTTTGTCCTAATCCTTCTCATAAGGAACGTCTTTTGCATAACCTGGATGTTGTGCGCACTCTAAAATTTTACTTACAAGCTACTAGATTTTCAGCAGTCTTCTGCCCTGTTTGTGGTTTTCTCTGAAAAAACGTAAGGGTCAGAAGGCCTCTTCTACTACTCTTTCTCTCTGGTTGAGAAGTTTGGTTCATTTTGCTTATGAGACTACTGGACAGCAGCCTCCTGAGAGAATTACGGCTCATTCCACTAGGCCTGTCTCTTCTTCTTGGGCTTTCAAAAATGAAGCTTCTGTGGAACAGATACTTTTTCCAAATTCTACAAATTTGATACTTTTGCCTCGGCTGAGGCCTCTTCTGGGAGAAAGGTTCTTCAAGCAGTGGTGCCTTCTGTTTAGGTCCTCCTGCCTTGTTCATTCCGTGTCCTCTAGCTTGGGTATTGGTTCCCACTAGTAATTGGAATGACGTTGTGGACTCTACATGTCATAGGAAAGAAAACAAAATTGATGCTTACCTGATAAATTTTTCTTTCTGGACATGGAGAGTCCATGACCCCACCCTCTTCTTAATTATAGTTCGGCAGTTTTTTTGAGTAAGGCTCAGGCACCTTTCACCCTTGTGTTTCTCCTTTTTCATTTTCCTTCGGCTGAATAACTGGGAATTATGGGTAGGGCAAGTTACATTTAACAGCTTTCCTGGGGTGTGCTCTTTGTCTCCTCCTGCTGGCTAGGAGTTAAATATCCCATTAGTAATTAGAATGACGTCGTGGACTCTCCATGTCCAGAAAGAAAGACATTTATCAGGTAAGCATAAATATTGTTTTTAAATTTTTTTTTTTTTTTTTTTATCCACCCTGTGCCAAGTAGGGTTACAAATAGCTGAATTGGCTTTGGCCACTTTACATTATACATACCCTTTTGCTAAATATAATGCACATGCTTTTTATTTTCTGATAACTATTAACTTGGGCCACAAAAGAAACCTTGTTGAACCATGGGTCGTAGTTTTGTTGGTCCATTTTGTTTGATCTAAAAGCAGTGAAAGCCCTCACTCTCACAGGTGACCCATATCCATTCCAAATGTTTGCGGCCCTTTTTAATCTAATGCTCTTAAATATCAAATAAAAAAATATTTACACTTACAGGACCCGACAAAGTGAGTTTTATTCTAAATCATAGTTATATGTTCCGTAACTACAAAGATCTCATTCTTCATCCATACTTTCAATACTACAAATCTGTCGTACACATTCTTGACTAACTTCTGCATTACTAAAATTTCTATAAACCTTTCTGCACAGTTAAGTCCCAGAGGAGAGTTTTTTTTTTTTTCATGAGATTCTGCATACAATAAATTAGATTTTAGGGCTTTCTTTCCTGTGTGTAGAGGTAAACATCAGGGATTCCCCTTGTTCCCTTTGCTTTTTATTCTTGCCCTATAACTTTAAGACACATTATGAGATTATATTAAAAGAAAGACTGCTTTATAAAACTCCTACTGACTTTGCAGGATACAGAGCTGCTGAAGGTGGATACTGACAGGCAAGAAGGTTCATAAATATTATTTAGTAGCTGCCTAGACTCAGAGAGCATCACTTTAAACACTTTCTAGATGCTGATCTTGGATCATATTCTTGACTGACAGACAAACAGTTGTCTTTTTTAATAGCTTTTATATTACAATGTGCCTTAAAATAGTAGCATACTATTTACTTATGCACCAGTTTAATTGCATTTACATACAGTATTTGTTACATGAAATCCCACATATTTAATGTCCTTATAAGATACCTTGAAGTGGCAATCATAGCTATGGATTTAGTAAAGAAAAACAAAATCATTTTGAATGCTTTCTTTTGTAACTAATAGGAATGCAATGCAGATATGAAGGCACTGTTTAATGGATTCTGCTACACAGAAGTGTTTGGTGGAAACGTTGCTCCTGCTTTTGACCAGCTGTGTAGTACTCAGCCTAATAACCAGGTTCCTGACTGGTTCCCTTTCCTATGTGTTCAGTCCTCCATGAACAATTCCCCATTTCTGGGCTATTTTTACCAAGGCTCCACAGTGTAAGTATGAAATATTCATCTCACAATTCATTGTATCCTTTTTTTGAATGGATTAAAAATAATGCTGTAGTTGACAATATTGGCTTACTGAGATAAGCAAACAGTACTTTGCATATTCCTATAAAATATAGATATGTGGTGATCACTAAGCACTTTAGTTGTGGCTTGGTGATATACTAGTTATTACTTCATTGTAATAGGTCAATAACATAAACATTATAATTCCCCATAAAGGCTAGATTACAAATGGAGCACTTATTACGAGTGGCTGGTTAATGCTACCGCAAGCTCGCAGTAGCACTTAGCGCTAGCAATCATTTACCAGATATCAGATCTCTAATTTAAGGGACAGTCAAGTCCAAAATAAAAATTCATGATTCAAAGAGGGCATGTAATTTTTTTTTTATTTTTTTTTATTGACGAGCATCAGGAGTTTGTTACAACATAAATCCACATAAGAAAAAAAAAGAAAAAGATAAACAACAAGACCAACTCTTATAATGACAGAGCCCGGTCTAAAGTATACAGTGAATTCCTAGTTTTTACATTCAATAAATAAACAGCTTAACACTTTTAATCTATCCACCCGATGAGAGGGCATGCAATTTTAAACAACTTTCCAATTTACTTTTATCACCAACTTTGCTTTGTTCTCTTGGTATTCTAAGTTGAAAGCTAAAACTAGGTAGGCTTATATGCTAATTTCTTAGACCTTGAAGGCCGCCTCTAATCTGAATGCATTTTGATGGGTTTTCACCACTAGAGGGCGTTAGTTCATGTGTGTCAGATAGATAACATTGGGCTCACGCACGTGAAGTTACCTAGGAGTGAGCACTGATTGACTAAATTGCAAATCTGTTAAAAGAACTGAAATAAGTGGGCAGTTATAAGAGGCATAGATACAAGGTGTAATTACAGAGGTAAAACGTGTATTACTATAACAGTGTTGGTTATGCAAAACTGGGGAATGGTTAATAAAGGGATTATCTATCCTTTTTAAACAACAACAATTCTGACCCTTTAATGAAAAAAATGTTTTCCAATTTCCCCCAAAATAGAGTGGGACAGTTCAATATGAGCATTTTTTTTTTTTTTTTTTTTTTTATTGAGGAGTAGTAAGTGACATACGTTATTGACATAGAAACAGTATTAAAGTCAATGCATAGGAATTAAGGAAAACATACATTTCTTTGACTACAATCCTCCTTTTCTCCCCTATATAGATGATTTGGGCCACTCTTGGGTCCTTATTTGCATTAAAACAAACAGTGAGAGTAGGGGTAATATGATTTAAAAAACAAAACAAAAACCTAAACATAATATTATAACGGCTTCTTGCACCAACAATTTTCATACAAGAGGGAGAGACATCAATTGCTATGGGTGTTAAATTATGAATATAGCCTAGTGCTAATGTGTAACAGCATGAATTATAAGTTATATGGGGCACAGATATATCATGAGTCAGCTTGTGATGGGATTACAAGGCTTAGGATGGGGATAATACATGTCACAAGCTGTGATGAGGGGGTTATGGGAAAGTAAATCCTTGAGCCGTTTGTTATAGCTGACCATACCCAAACAGTGTTAGTATAACTGCCTATTACACAAGATAATACCGTGTGTGAAGATGGCATCTGCTGTGTTAATATAATCTCTCCTAATGGTATTTTAAACATTATCCTAGACCAACCTTTTCTTATCAAGAGCAAAGTGAATCTTAGTAGCATCGCCCCCGTGGCCTCGGCCGCTGACCACTAGGGAGGAGCTGGCAATAGTTCTTGCTTTGACAGAGGAATGAGAATGCCTTATCTTACCGTGCACTTGTATTACATTAAATGCCCTCCAAGGGTCCCCCACATACCCCCAGAGAAGGCGCACATATTCATTGTAAGAACACAGCAATATCCTTAGTGTCTCCATCATAATTAGCGTCTGAAATATAACTTAAGGCAGACCTCATACATAATACCATAATATGAATAAATAAATATAGGGTAACACTGCGTGGCAGCTAATATTATTATAATACAACTTTAGGCTTTTAAACATATTCATGCAAACTGATGCTAGACTATAAAAGACTGACATATTGACAATGTAAAATAGACACTCTCAGAAACATCTTGAAGTGCAGCTAATCGGTAAAACCTTTAAATCAACCTAGTGAACAATGCTCTTAGTATTAAGTACCTTAATGATATAACTGTAGAAATAGCTGGTGAACAGTTCATGCCACGGGTTGCCAGAAAATCTAACTTTAAACTAGCTATAATACATTTGCTCTTTGGATGCTAGTATCATCTTATTAAATTCAGCGTTCCTTCCAGAGAGGGCATCTGCAGGTTACCCTACCCCAGATCTAAAGATGCAAACATCGTAGGGAACAAAAACCTGGGTCCCGTCTGTCTTAAGTGAGCTTGAGCGACAATGAGGTCTGTGTGGTGGATGTAACATAGGAAGTCGCACCATCAACTTCCAAAGAGTCGCCGATGCACTGCGGGTCGCAAAGCCCTGCAGTCCTGGTTGGTACAGCTCCTCTTTAACGAAGTCCGGTCTCCTCCCAGCCGCTGGCTGCAACACCTTTCCTTTCATTAGCCATTGGGCCGGTTCTCCTGATGAGGGTCCTCTTTGCAAGGTGATCTCTTTGGAATATTTTTCAAGCTGGGTTCCCTTCTTTTTTTTGCGAGGTGTCGTAGCAGCACTCTGTATTGCTTGCGGGCCCCTCTGTAACTGATGTGACACCGGGTGGGACGGGGGCATCATACCTCCGGAGCACACTGTTTCTGTTAGCTCATTCGAGGCAGGAAGCACCCGTAATATCAGATAATCATAAGGGGCTTTGTCTATCAGCTTTTTCATAAGGTGTTCAAGTCTTTCTAGGCGTGGGTCAGAGCATTGCATGAAACATTCTCCCGCCACATCCGCCATTTTCGATGTCAGCTAGATGCGTAGTCACTAAAGTTATAGTTTTAAATCTCTCCCTCTATGGATATAAAAGCCTTGCAATATTATGAGAGTCAGTAAGGCAAACAACTGCTGCCAGCACTGTAGACCCGGTGTAACCGGGGGGGGGGGTCGTTACCTATGTATAGGCCGCCGCCTTAGGTCTTGAGTTGCCGAACTGTAGCCCTGATGTCATAAAAACAGGAATCAAGCTTTGTGATATATCTATTGTAACCACTGCGGCTGTTGTATGCTTATTTATAGGCTTGATTTGGCTGTTAAATGCTCTTTAATCGACGGATTATTGAGGTATCTTTCAGAGCTCTCAGTAGATGCGTCCTGTCAGGTACGCTGCTCGGACACGCCCCCCAATATGAGCATTTTTTTTATAACTGCACAAAGCAGTTATAAGGGGTTAAAGTGAGTGTATGTGGGGTGTTAGAAAGAAAAAAAACAGCACTGAAAAGTGCCTTTGCATATCAGTCTATGGGGACTGTGTCAGAACTGTAAATATATATGTATATGCTTATATACATATATATTTGTGTGTTAATATGTGTATATACATATATATTTAAACTTTGCTGCGCTAGGTTCTGTGCTGTGTCTCGGCATCAGATAGAGGCTCCCATTGGAGCCTATGGAAGTGTGTAGCTTCCATGCAATGCGAACCCAAAGTCTCGTTTGTATTGCACTTAACTGGTATTACTAGCGCACATTTGCACGTGCTGGTATTACGAGTGGCGCTCAAATATCGTGCTTGTGAAAGGTTTTGCTCCACAATTTGTGATCATGTTTAATGAAATAATGTTATTCATTTTCCCACTTTTCTTGTAATTCACCTGTAAATAATTGTGCCCCCCCCATCGCCACAAATAGACTTAAAGGACCAGTCAACACAGCATAAAACCAAAAAAACAAAATAAATATACAGCTGATAGATGTAGGAGCATCCTTTTTTATAATAAACATTTATGTATCTATGTGTATGTATGTAAACCAAGAGAACAAATTAAAATTGATATTAGGAGTAAATTAGAAAGTTGCTTAAAATTTCATGCTCTATCTGAATCATAAAAAAAATTAGGTTTAGTATCCATTTATTTCTCTATGATTAACTATTATGCAAATAGATAGTGAGTTAAATTAGCCCCTAATAAAGTTTGATTTTAGCAGCTACTGCATTGAGTTTGGGCTTTTATTTATACTAGTTAATAGTTTTATCTCTGACGCAGGTAGTTACTGGTTTGAATTCTGACGTTGGGTCTAGTCACTTATGCTTTGAATTAGGCTCTTTAACTAGCATTAATAAGAACTTTATGGATTACTTCTCCAACTGAAAAAAATGTACCCCAAGGTTTTAGAAAAAAAAAAAAAGACACAAAAAATGAACTGTTAAGTGGAAAAGAGACGTATTATCTGTATACAATCCTGATTATTTTACAGGAGGTGTGAGGTACATAAAAGTGCTGGTCCCTTTATTTTATACTTCATACACAATATAAAGAGAATCAAACAACACTTTTACCAACCAATGGTTTAATTTATCAATGCATTGAGGTTAACTTATTTTAACTTAAGTTATTGTCTGATTGGCCTGAACTAAAAAAAACAAAAAAAAAACAAACAAACCATTTTTGGGATCCATAGGTTCTTATGCCAAATAACCATCATGAGCTGCAAATGCACAAAAGACTGGCTGTGAAAGAGTGATATTTTATATGCTACCGTAGCAGTTATTTTTAATAAAATGTCTTTATTGGGAATATTACACACAAACATATATAGTACACCCACATACATAAACACACAAATACAAATATGCACACACATACATACATACATACATACATACATACATACATACATACATACATGCACACATATTAACTACAGTTATGAAATGTACTTGCAGAACAGGAATAGTTGATCTGGGTTTTAAGAACACAGGACCTTTAATTACTCCCTATATATACACTATTTCTTAGCTTACCATATCACAAAAAAAAACCAACAACACATTCTTAAGGGTATTTTATCAGAAAATAACCTGTAATTTAAAGCAGTTCGTTTTCTGACTTTTAAGTCCCTTTAATGCAGTTTATCTGGGCATATCTGAGCATATTTTCAGCAGTGCAAAACAGCAAGAGTTAGTCAGGTTTTAAAGCAAACTAATTCACTATTAAACGGTATACAGGAAAGGCTGCCCGGTCCAGATAAAGTTCTTAGACCTGTGGCATAGCCCATCTACAGCTGATCATTATGGCTAAAAGCACACTCGAACTTCTCTGTTGCCTTTTCATCCAGGAAGTGATCTGTATTGCTTAGTTTACCTTTGACGATAGCGCTCCGCAAGTGAGAAGGATCTTCACTGCCATATATACTCACTGCTTACAAATAGGTCACTGTGGCTGCACTACATCCCATTTATTCAGGCAATCCATCAGAGGCTTAATGCAGCGAATCGTTTTGCTTTAAAACCTGACTAACTCTTGCTGCTTTGCACTGCTGAAAAATATGATGAAATCCCTGAAGCCTGAGAGGCAATGTTTTGCGATTGTAAAGGGGAACTCTCATTGCTTAGGGCACAGTCACTGAGTGTCCTCCTCATCGCGCCTCTGTCAGTCTCTTCCCGGTTCCCACCCAACGCTGTGTGGAGCGTGCAGGAGCTTTTCTGCCTATGTGGACAGTGCACACTGCTTTTACGTGCACTGCTCCACCAAAGAAGCGCAATCACGTTTGCCGGTGATGTCATATGTGACATCACTGATTCTGATTGGGCATGCTTAGAGGAGGAAAACTGCATATACATATATGCAGTTTGCATTAGGCAACATCACCCACGTGACCCAGGAGGACGGGGAAAGAAAAAAAAAATATAAAACGGGTTTTCTCAATGGATATAATGCAGATTTTAAACAGGTACAGCTCTACATTATGATTTTTAAATTATGCATCCTGTTTATGCTGAAATCCTAAAGTGTTGACTGGTCCTTTAAGCGCATCCTGCAATGTCCAGAACCTTGGCATTGCAACATGCTATGCAGTAATAAGTGTAGGAGCTCATTTAATATCTTCCTCCAATTAGCCATAGCAAAGGGGAAATTATAAATATTCTCAAGAATTTCCAAGGGGTGTATTCTTGTACACAAAAAAACATGATAATATATCTAACAAAATGACAGTTTTAAATTATTTTAAAAGAAATGACTGAATTAACTAATACAAGTACTTGACAATGTTGGTGAATGGATATAAGAGAATAGTACTGTGCATGTTCTTTAGAAACATGCTGGTCTGTAGGTGTGGCTAGGTACTCATTTTATCTCACATGCATGACTCACAGACCATTAAGTAAAATGTTATTTAGCATATGGCTCATCTATCAACTGTACACTGTTACTGCTACTTTATACATAAAAAGTAATAAGAAGAATACAGATTCCCCAGTATCTCACTACTTTATGATCATACCTTTTACAGGTCTCCATCTCAACAGGCTGCTTTCAGGGGCATTTTCCAAACCATTCCAGATAGTGCATCTAGTGGATATAAACAAGGGAATGCCATTTTAGTAGAGCAGAATCGGTATTTAACAATTCCACAGGTATGATGTACAGTTTCTGAATTAAATACTAAAGACATTAAAATTAGAGCACATTGATTACTATTGTTATTGATTTTTATTTTTTTAGTCAGAATATATATAAGGTTTGCATTTTGAAATATTTACATCTGTAAAATGGGACAGTTTGGAGAGGGGATGGGACTAAGTGTAAACAATAATATCTTATGTTATTTAGGCAATATTTACACGTCATAATACAGCTTATACATGTAAACTAAAGGTAGTTTTATATACTTTGTATGCATAGTATCCTCAGATAGTACAGTACTGTAATCAGAAAGGTAAAAAAAAACAATGACACAGGTAGAGTAAATAGTGACTTACTGTCGGTGAACAATTGTAATTTTTTTTTTTTAAATATTAATATAAAAGTTTGGATTTGGGGATTTGTACCTGTAAATATGTAATTATAGTTAAATGGATCAGTTAATAATACGTTTTCATCATGTATCAATTTAATGTTAATAACAACAACATTAGTACATTGTAAGTAACTAGCTTGACACCCATATCTAGAGTATTTCTGTGTCCTTCCCTAGCGAGCCACAATCGGTGTGTGTGAGAGGAATGCCCCCGTTGCTTACTTACAGAATTTCCAAGCAACATGTGTCCGTGAGCTAAAAACATGCTCAGATCTTCTGAGTATTGATATCAATTCAACTGTATTGAAGGGCAATGGAGGTGACGTATGATTCATGTACTTCTCTTCATGTAGAACAACAACAAATCAAATCTTGTGCTACAATGTTAAGCATATTTTGTGTTTATTGCCTAGGAACCGTAAACCTTAATGTGAATTATCCGAACATTACCAATGTGAACAACTACATCACATTCTCAGGTACTAGACTCACTTCAAGATTTATAGAGTTTTATTTTTTTTCTATGTATAAAATATTTAAAATTCTGTCTAATAATATTTGGCTAGATCACGAGTTTTGTCGATAGAGCCGTGCGGTGCTAACAAGCCTTTTTTTTTTCACCGCTCACTTAAAACAACACTGGTATTACGAGTTTTCTGAATGGCTGCGTTAGCCACAGAAAAGTGAGCGTTGAGCAAAATTTAGCTCCACATCTCACCTCGATACCAGCGTTGCTTAAGTTAGCGGTAAGCTGGCTAAATGTGCTCATGCACGATTTCCCCATAGGAAACAATGGGGGACGCAGCCCCATTGTTTCCTATGGGAAAATAAAAAATATGTCTATACCTAACACCCTAACATGAACCCAGAGTCTAAACACCCCTAATCTTACACTTGTTAACCCCTAATCTGCCTCCCCCGACATCGTCGCCACCTGCATTATACTATTAACCCCTAATCTGCCGCTCCGGACACCGTCGCCACCTACATTATACCTATGAACCCCTAATCTGCTGCCCCTAACATCGCCGACACCTACATTATATTTATTAACCCCTAATCTGCCGCCCCCAACGTCGCCGCCACCTACCTACAATTATTAACCCCTCATCTGCTGCCCCCAACGTCGCCGCCACTATACTAAATTTATTAACCCTTAAACCTAAGTCTAACCCCCCCTAACAAATCTAATTTAAATAAATCTAAAGAAAATTACTATTATTAACTAAATTATTCCTATTTAAAACTAAATACTTACCTATAAAATAAACCCTAATATAGCTACAATATAACTAATAGTTACATTATAGCTATTTTATGATTTATTTTTATTTTACAGGCAACTTTGTATTTATTTTAACTAGGTTCAATAGTTATTAAATAGTTATTAACTATTTAATAACTACCTAGCTAAAATAAATACAAATTGACCTGTAAAAGTTACAATTACACCTAACACTACTCTATAATTAAATTAATTACCTAAACTACCTACAATTAATTACAATTAAATTAAATAAACTAGTAAAAAAGTACGGTGAACCCCCCCACTAAATTACAGAAAAAAAAATAAAAATACAAATTTTAAAACTAATTACACCTAATCTAATCCCGCTAATAAAATAAAAAAGCCCCCCCCCCAAAATAAAAAAAAAATTCCCTACCCTATATTAAATTACAAATAGCCCTTAAAAGGGCCTTTTGCGGGGCATTGCCCCAAAGTAATCAGCTCTTTTACCTGTAAAAAAAAATTCAATACCCCCCCAACATTACAACCCACCCCCCACACACCCCTACTCTAAAACCCACCAATCCCCCCTTAAAAAAACCTAACACTAACCCCCTTAAGATCACCCTACCTTGAGCCGTCTTCACCCAGCCGGGCACAAGTGGTCCTCCATACGGCAGAAGTCTTCATCCGATCGGGGCAGAAGAGGTCCTCCAAACAGCAGAAGTCTTCATCCAGGCAGCATCTTCTATCTTCATCTTTCCGGAGCGGGTCCATCTTCAATCCAGCCGACGCGGAGCATCCTCTTCAAACGAAGTCCTAATGAAGAATGAAGGTTCCTTTTAAATAACGTCATCCAAGATGGCGTCCCTTGAATTCCGATTGGCTGATAGAATCCTATCAGCCAATAGGAATTAAGGTAGGAAAAATCATATTGGCTGATGTAATCAGCCTATCGGATTGAACTTCAATCCGATTGGCTGTTCCAATCAGCCAATAGAATGCGAGGTCGGTGATGGTAGGTGTCGGCGATGTTAGGGACGGCAGATTAGGGGTTAATAAAATGTAACTAGTGTTTGCGAGGCGGGAGTGCGGCGGTTTAGGGGTTAATACATTTATTAAAGTGCCGGCGATGTCCGGTCGGCAGATTAGGGGTTAAAAAAAGTATTTTAGTGTTTGCGATGTGGGGGGGCCTCGGTTTAGGGGTTAATAGGTAGTTTATGGGTGTTAGTGTACTTTTTAGCACTTTAGCTAAGAGCTTTATGTTCCGGCGTTAGCCCATAAAACTCTTAACTACTGACTTTTAAATGCAGTATGAGTCTTGACAGGAGAGGGTCTATCGCTCACTTCTTCCAAGACTCGTAATACCAGCGTTAGGCAAATCCCATTAAAAAGATAGGATACACAATTGACGTAAAGGGATTTGCGGTAGCCTCGAGTCGTGGAAGAAAAGTGAGCGGTACACCTGTACCTGCAGGACTCTTAATACCAGCGGGCGTTAAAAAGCAGCGTTGGGACCTCTCAATGCTGCTTTTTAAGGCTAACGCAGAACTCGTGATCTAGCCGATTGTTTGCTAACACAAGCTAAGTACAAAAGAAAATATTTGGTTTCCATGATATGGTGCAGTAGATGCTGTATGTGTTAAGTATTAATGTCCCTTATAGAATGTTTGTTTATTTTGCAGAAGTTGCCTTGCCTCAGTCTTTAACTTGCTTGGACATCATTGTATCTGCAAACTATACATTTTTTTGGCTTGACAAAACATTAATAGAAATAAATGTTTCAATCATCACAGCAAACATCACCCTAAGTCATCAAGGTAATTTTTCATTTTTTCCTTCTTTATTTTATAGATTTACAAACAGTACATAGGCATTTTGCTTAAAGCATTAATTGTATGTAAAATGTAAAATCTATACTATAATCGTGCTCGTAACGCATCCGTCGCCAATTGCGCATGCATCCTTAAAGGAATGTTGGCTGCGCAAGGCAGCCAAAAGAATGGTGAATCCAAAGGTGGATACTTTCACCACCCTGCCATGTTCGGAATCTACCTTGATGCAGCGTAGGCAAAACCGAAGCCTTAAAATAAAAAAAAAAAACACGCAACCGCCCGCACAAAATAACTAAAAAACACGTAAACACCCGCAAGAAATTAAAAATAAAAACACGTAACCCCGGCACGAAGTATAACAAAAAAAAGACTAACCTCCCACACAAAGTATTCACAAACACCTAAATCGTCAACCCCAACTTTGCAAAACAATAAAGTAATTTACCCTTAATCCGCAAAAAACATAATTAAAATATTAACCCCTTAACCGCCAACCACCCACACAATAACCCTAATTAACCTATTAACCCCTAAACCCCCACATCGCAATAACCCTAATTAATATATTAACCCCTATACCGCCAACCCCCCTCACAATGCAAATAGCTAATTTAATTACTAAGCCCCCTAACCTAACACCCCCTAAATTAACCCCAATTACTACTAAATTACAATTAAAATAAAAAAACTAACATTTAAATTACAAAAAATAAAAAAGTCTAACATTACAGAAAAAAATAAACAAAATTATCAAAAATAATTTTTTTTTATACCTAATCCTATGAAAATAAAAAAGACCCCCAAAATAAAAACACCCCACAATCTAAACCACCAATAGCCCTTAAAGTGAATGTAAATTTTGATGTTTAAGTGCCCGGTTTTTAAAACTTTGATCAAAAACAGGGGCACTTTAATTCATCAAAATTTACATTTCACTCCTGTTGTGACAAAAAACTTACCTTTTAATCTTCACAGCAGCTGCTGCTTCCTCCGGTCTCACAAGCCATTTCTGATGTCAGAAATGATTGATAGGTCATCCTCCAATCACAGATTCCCCCCCGGGGGATTCAGTGTCTGATTCACTGCTGTGATTGGAGGAAGCCAGATACCTCATTTTAGACCCAGGAAGAGGCTTTGAAACAGATGGAGGAAGCTGGAGCTGCTGTGAAGATTAAAAAGTAAGTTTATTTTCACAACAGGAGTGAAATGAAAATATTTATGAATTAAAGTGCCCCTGTTTTTAATCAAAGTTTTAAAAACCGGGCACTTTAGCATCAAAATTTACATTCACTTTAAAATGGCCTTTTGTAGGGCATTGCCCTAAGTTAATCAGCTCTTTTACCTCTAAAAAATACTAAGTCCCCCCCTAACAGTAAAAACCCCCCACCCACCTAACCACCCAAAAGAAAAAAAAAAAACCTAACACTAAAAAAACTAAACTATCCATTGCCCCTAAAGGGGCATTTGTATGGGCATTGCCCTTAAAAGGCTCTTTTTTTCAAGCCCAAAAGAACCGTAATAAAAAAAAACACCCCAAAAATTTAAATAAAAAAGCCTAAACCTAAGCCCCAAAAAGGTACTCACTGTTCCTGAAGTCCGCACCTCTGCTCCGCGCGGGTTTCCCTCCAGATGAAGATAGAAGATGATGGATCCGTCTGGAAGAAGACCTCCGCCGGACTTTAGGAACAATGAGTACCTATTTAGGGCTTAGGTTTAGGCTTTTTTATTTTAATTTTTGGGATGTATTTTTTAGATTAGGGTTTTTTTGGGCTTGAAAAAGAGCTGATTGCCCTTTTAAGGGCAGTAAAAGTGCTGAATGCCCTTTTAAGGGCAATGCCCATACAAATGCTACTTTAGGAGCAATGGGTAGTTTAGTTTTTTTTTAGCGTTGTTTTTTTTTATTTTGGGGGGTTAGGTGGGTGAGGGTTTTTTACTGTTAGGGGAGACTTAGTATTTTTTAGAGGTAAAAGAGCTGTTAAACTTAGGGCAATGCCCTACAAAAGGCCCTTTTACGGGCTATTGGTAGTTTATTATTAGAATAGGGGGTGTTTTTCATTTTGGGGGTGGATTTTTTATTTTTATAGGGGTATTAGTTTAGGTTTAAATTTTATTTTGGATAGCTTTGTCAAATTTTTTCTGTAATTTAACTTTTTTTTATTTTTTGTAACTTTTAGCTTGGGGGTTTGTATTTTTTAAACATAGACTGCCCTCTGGTCAGGCTTATCGCCTAGTATGGATTATAACTATAAGAATGTGTTCAGAACAGATTCAATCCTGTAGATTCCAGTATCTAGGTAAAGTAAATGACTAAGGACCACAGGATCCACAATAGATGCAAATCATATTTGCAAATTAAGAAGTGTAGTGTGAAATTATATTTGAGATTATGACATTTTTCGTTTTTTATGCAGCACAACTGATTCAAAAATTCAACGCATCATTCCTCTCCAATAGCAGCTCGCCATCCACTCCTTTATCTGGAAATCCAGGTAATCTAACATCTTCATCATTTATTGCTGGATAAAATATTCTACTAACTTGTCAGCCATTAGTGAGTTAGTTATCATGCCCTGTCACTGGAAGAATTTAGGTAATAACAGTATTTCCATCTAAAGGGGAGGAGAGTCCACGGTTTCATTCATTACTGTTGGGAATTAAGAACCTGGCCACAAGGAGGAGGCAAAGACACCCCAGCCAAAGGCTTAAATACCTCCCCCCACTTCCCTCATCCCCCAGTCATTCTTTGCCTTTCGTCACAGGAGGATGGCAGAGAAGTGCCGAAGATCGGAGTAGTCTCTTATGGAGGGTAGTACTTTTCGCATTGGGACTGGAGTTTTAAGTAGTCCTGTCAGCCTCTCAGTGAGAGCCTGGGTGAAAGGTAGAGTCCGGAGATGCAGGGAGAGTCTTCATCCCGACTCATATTAACAGCTCCACAAGCAATCAGTGTTGACAAGTTTGGCTGCCTGCTTTCTGCACTACAGTCCATGTCAGGACCGATGCTACTAACCTGTCACACTTGAAGGGCCGTGTTCCTGTTCCATGGCGTAGATTCTGGTAAGATTGTTTCATTTTTATTACATAATGATAACACGGAAGACAGGGTCACAGTGTGACGCCTTTTATCTTTACAGAATCAAGGGTGAATATTCCTGGAAAGGGGGTTATTGAACAGGTGGGGTTTATACATGATATTGTTTATTGTGTCATTGCTGCGTTATGTGCGAGATGAGGGTCTGGTAATGTGTGGTAATGTGAGGTACTTGCAGGAGTATTGCACTGCAATTTTTTGGCGCATTTTTCTCCTTAGTGCAGGGGTGGTCCTGCCAGGCATTCCATGTGACTGGGTGTGGCTATCTCTCTTCCTCTGTTACTCATCGGTGCAGGAGACGAAACGGTTTCTGTAGTCCGGGTCATAGGAGGTGGTAAGTGCCCCGGCCATTCGAGGCCTATTTATTAAGTAAATCTAGTCCGTAATAAAAGCGCAAGCTACCTCGTGTAGCCAGTCACTCGTCGCATCTACCATAAGGTGTGAAAGACTTACTTGTTCTGGTGTGAGAAGCATGGATATCCTTGCATAAGCTGAAGGTATCCAGGATTCTGTTCTTTTCTCAAAGACGGTTTGGAGTAGGGTCTTGCCACCAGTTCCTTAAAGGGACAGATTTCGGCATTATCAGTCTTGTTGCATAGGAGACTTGCTGAGCTCCCTGACATCCAATCTTTTGTTCAGGCTCTGTCCAGAATCGGGCCTATCTTTAGACAGTCTGCTCCCCCATGGAGCTTAAACTTGATCCTTAAGGTATTGCAGAAGGTTCCGTTTGAGCCTATGCATTCCATTGACATTAAGATTCTGTCCTGGCAGGTTCTCTTCCTGTTGGCCATTGCATCGGCACGCAGAGTATCTGAACTGGCTGCCTTGCAATGTAAGCCTCCTTATCTGGTTTTTCATGCAGATAAGGATGCGCTTCGCACTGGTTTGGGGTGTCTTCCCAAGGTGGTGTCTAACCGTAACATCAATCAGGAAATAGTTGTTCCTTCTTTGTGTCCTAGCCCTTCTTCTTCTAAGGAGAGGTTACTTCATAACCTGGATGTGGTTCGTGCCTTAAAGTTCTATCTTCAGGCTACAAAGGATTTCAGACAGTCTACATCTCTTTTTGTGGTGTATTCAGGGAGTATTCTTATTCCAGGAACCGTATGATAATAATAAAAAATTCTGCATACCAGAACTAACCCCAATCTTATGAGGTAAGTTTGAAGCTTTAAATGGGTGATGATGGTTAGATACACCTCAAACTGTTTGTTTGTTCCAAAGTTTGTTTGTCTTCTCTTGGATCTTTATTTTCAGAACCCTACCCAGTAAAGTCTGCATAGTATGCTCGCATCAAATGGTATCTCTGGACTCTTTAATCTTTCATTCTGTGGTGAGAATCTGGCGATGAGAACCTTATCCACCTCCGGAGTATGTAGCATGGGGTAGATGGCCCCAGTGTAGAAACGTTAGGGCAGCCAGTATAGTGCTCTTCGGAAAACCCAGAGGAGTCTTTGCTTCTTTATTCCTCCCAGACAGGTACAAAAATCTTGTTTTATTCCACACAAAGACAGGCAAAGTATGAATCTGCTTCTGTTGCACAGGCTGGTTATCACATCAGTGAAGAGAAGCTTAAATCCTGAGAGCAGCAGTCTGCTAGCTTGTTGTTAAATCCTTAGAGTAACAGTCTGTATCCTTGCTAGTAGTTATCCTTACTTATCTTACCAAAAGCAGCAAAAATGGAGTAAAGTTAACACTTTCACTTCCCCAAATTGCAGGTGAAAAATATAAATTGAAATAGAGAGAAAATCACACAAAAAATGAATAGAAGCTTCCTCTACACTAGAATAGAAGCTTCCTCTACACTAGAGGAAGCTTCTATTCATTTTTTTATATTTTTCACCTGCAATTTGGGAAGTGTAAGTGGTAACTTTACTCCATGTAGCATCAGGGATTGCTTTATATAGCATACATAACTCCCTAAATTGCCAAAGCAAATGAGAAGGGAAAAATTATACTAAAGAGGCTTTTAAAATGCTTAAAAACAGGTTTTTCTACAGACTTGCGAAGTGGGAACCTATAATTTATATGCATCTCAATCTGTTTGTGAAAATTATGCAGTTTGTTATACATCTTCTTAGAATATATTTTTGATGTGGCAAGATACTGCACTTCTACTGAGCATAAGTGTCAGAGCCCTGTCTTTTGAGGAAATGAAGCAGGTTACCTCCAAACCGACCCACTTATTCCCGAGTGGTTTTGTAGTTTGAAAATAACTACTACCTGAATACAGTTGAACATAGCAATAAGGCACGTTATTGAATCTTAGGCTGGT